>NC_090725.1:61716915-61721915 GCF_036898095.1 Palaemon carinicauda | reverse complement strand
TATTGAAACGATATCAAAATGTACTCATTAGAAATTTTATTTTTAATACCAAAATATAAGCATAGTTAAATGTGGAAATATAAAAAAAACAGTATGAAAAATAAATCAATTTATGGATATATTTATGTTTTTTCAAAGTCAAAAGATGGGGCAAGGTCAATGTACTTACTCCTCAGACATAATCACTCTTTGTGCTTCCTATATCAGCACACACTGCCCTTTCATTATGTTAAAACACAATCAGAGAAGCCTCCTAGGCTAAATATGGCAAAGAACTCTAAGGAGCCTAAGCCAAATGCCATTCACTTCTAGTAAGGGTTGGTGGGCCATATTGCTTGGTATGTAATCAGAAAAATTATAAAAAGGAGCAGTTACCGAGTGAAGGTGTTGGCACATCCTTTCCCACCAAAGGTTATAGTTGAGTAGGGGTAACGTCTCTCATTGCCAGAGTCTTTTGAACTGCATTACTAGCTGTGTGACTGAAAGTTTTAGCTGTGAATATAGTTTATCAGTATTTACTGGTAAAGAGGTGTACGATTATGAGTGATATAGACTTGCAAGTGTATACAATGCTAGCGAAGGTAAATATAATTGTAAGAAACAGAACCATCACAAATGATTATCTAGTAATAGAGAATGATGTGACTAGATGGCTGGGGAGTTTTAAAATTTGTGGAATAGAGTGGTGTTTAGCAGGGCTGTGAGTGTAGTGACATTATAGTGCAATTGTGTACAACCAGTCATTGCTGAAACTGGTAAAATTTTCCCGATAGAGAGATGATGTATTTGTATTGTATGCTGTCTAGTTTAGGGGTAGATGAGGGCTCTATATAAACGAGAGCAGTGTCTCAGTACAGATAGCAGGACCAGAGTCTGATACAAATGTAAATTTGGAAGACAGAGGGACCTATAATTGTCAATGTTAGGGATGTGGTACATATGAAACCTACAAGTTTTTGATGATCAACTAAATGAGGAAGAGGTAGGTTAATATTTTCAACTTGTAGACTATATCTTTGCAGGGCTTTGGCATTATTTAAAGATCAAAAGGGGGTGGGAGTGATTGAGTCAGTTGAAAACTTAGTTGGTGTGTGGTAGAAGTATTAAACAATTGGGGTTGTTGATCATCGATGGACATAAGGCAGTCTTGTTGAATATATCAGAACATTACATAGTTCGGTTCATGTAATTTTGAGTCCGAATGATAACTAAAATATCTAGTAGTAATAGTGTTGTCTAGTGGTTTGAAACATTTAAGGACGGTGATTTTTTTTTTTTTTTTTTTTTTTTTTCACTGAGTCTGTATTACTAACAAGAGCTGTTGGGGTTGTTTCAATTGTCTATTATGATACTAGTTTTCCAAAACATTGTGTTGTAAAATTGCAGCAATCAAATATTTAGATGGCGAAAACAAGATCAATAAACTGCATCTGGATTTTTTTTTATCTTTTGCTACCTTGAATTAATAGTAGGTTAGTAGACATACTTCCATTAACAGAAACACCTCAATCACTTATCCAAACCTTCTGCTGAATAGATTATTGACAAACATAGGATAAGAAATAAAATATTGTCACGACTATCAACTGAATGAGTGTTTCAAAATTCCATTGGTTTCATGGAAAGCCTTAAGGCCTAAAAGATGAATAACTTATTAAATTGAAAAAAAAATATTGGCCTGAAATACATTTCATATATAATCAGTTTAGGGAAATTTTTCTAAATGTCTATTTATTTTCCATTTTTAGTAACTGGATTTGATCAAATTCAAACTATACCTTAAGTTTTAGTTACTTTAACTTATCTTTTTCTCGCTCTCTATAATCCGAGTTATCAAATGTCTCATATTTAACTCAGACAATTTGCACTATGTTAGTGTAGGTGTAATAGTGTGATAGATGACATTAGCAATAGCGGTAGCATACAGTAAAATCGATACATTTTTGGAGTGTAATCTCAATGAAAAATATCTAAAATCCCCAAAACTATGATTGACAACCCCTTCGACAAAAGCAAATCCAACCTCCAATATTATTCTGAATTCGATAACTTGAGAATTAAGTGGATATATCAATGAAATTGCTACATCCTTAAATACATAAAAATTATTTTTTTTTCTCCTGTGAAAATTGAAGTCGCAATAAGCCGCTAAGTAGGTCGAGTTAAAAATTAGAAAAAGTTTGTTTTCGTCGTACGTGAATTTTCAAGTGGTAAAAATAGGAAAAAAAATATTAACATTCAGTTTTTCCAGTCCAATTAATGCAAATTCTGGCACAGATCCAGATTGTATCCCGCTCTCGTTACATGATCAGCTCTATTGAGGATGAATGATATTACTGAGTTCCTGTTTATGTGAGCAATAGATTTGATTAAAATTTTCTTCTCTACACTTAGTTTCATCACGGGGAGTTTTCTTTTGGTAAAGGTAACATTTCTCATTAATCCTTGATCAAAAACTCATACGAAAGATTCATGAATACAGAAATAAAATTGTACGTACATTTTTATATTTATCTATTTATTCATTTGTCTATCTATATACTATGTTTGTATATGTGTATATATATATATATATATATATATATATATATATATATATATATATATATATATATATATATATATATATATATATATATATATATATATATATATATATATATATAAATATATGTACATATATATGTATATATATATATATTTATTTATTTATTCGTTTATATATATATATATATATATATATATATATATATATATATATATATATATATATATATATATATATATATACATACATATATGTAAGTATATATATATATATATATATATATATATATATATATATATATATATATATATATATATATAAATATATATATATATATATATATATATATATATATATATATATATATATATATATATATATATATATATATATATATATATATATATATATATATATATATATATATGCCCCCTGTGGCCGCGGGGCATAAAACAATTAGAATAGCGCCAACGTTATCCTTGCGTGTCGTAAGAGGCGACTAAAAGGGACGGGACGAGGAGGCTGGGTACCCCCTCTCCTGTATAGAAAATCCTGTGAGACAGCAACAAAGAGATGGAGCTGGGGGGAGAGTGACTGCTCCCCGCACTCTAGTTTTGGGGTGTTTGAATGTGCGTGGATGTAGTACGATAGAGAGTAAAAGATGTGAGATTGGAAGTATGTTTAGAAGTAGAAGGATGGATGTATTGGCCTTGTGTGAGACAAAGATGAAAGGAAAGGGTGAAGTGATGTTTGGTGAAATGTCTGGTAGAGTGTCTGGGATTGAAAGGGGAAGAGCGAGAGAGGGTGTGGCTTTATTGCTGAGTGAATGGATGACAGGTAAAATAGTGGAATGGAAGGAGATATCATCTAGGTTAATGTGGGTAAGGGTTAGGTTGGGTAGGGAATGTTGGGCATTTGTCAGTGCGTATGGGCCAGGTAGTGAGAAAAGTGAAGAAGAGCGGAATGAGTTCTGGAATGAATTAACTAGGTGTGTAGAAGGACTGGGTAGAAGGAATTATGTAGTTGTTATGGGTGACTTAAATGCTAGAGTGGGCGCTGGAGAGGTAGAAGGTGTCATTGGGAAGTATGGTGTACCAGGTGAAAATGAGAGTGGTGAGAGACTGGTAGATATGTGTGTTGAACAAGAGATGGTAATAAGTGCTAGCTTCTTTAAAAAGAAAGATAAAAATAAGTATACATGGGTAAGAGTGGCAAATGGAAGAGTAGTAGAAATGGCATTAATGGATTATGTGTTGATAACTAAAAGAATGTTTGGAAGATTGAAAGACGTGCACGTGTTTAGGGGTATGGCTAACGGTATGTCTGATCATTTTTTGGTGGAAGGAAAATTAGTTGTAGCAAAAGAGTGGGGGAATAGAGTAGGTGGATGTAAAAGGGAGCTAGTGAGGGTTGAAGAGCTAATAAAACCGGGGGTAAAAAGTAAATATCAGGAAAGGTTTAAAATGGCATATGACGAGGTGAGAGTAAGAGAAACTGGTAATTTAGAGGAGGAGTGGAAGTTAGCAAAAGAAAATTTTGTTGGGATTGCAAGTGATGTATGTGGCAAGAAGGTTGTTGGAGGCAGCATGAGGAAGGGCAGTGAATGGTGGAATGAAGGAGTGAAGGTAAAAGTCGAAGAGAAAAAGAGGGCTTTTGAAGAATGGCTGCAGAGTAATAGTATATAGAAGTATGAAAAATATAGAGAGCAAAAGGTGGAAGTAAAGCGCAAGGTACGTGAGGCAAAGAGGGCGGCTGACCTGAGGTGGGGTCAGGGACTGGGTCAGTCATATGAAGAGAATAAGAAAAAGTTTTGGAAAGAAGTGAAGAGAGTAAGGAAGGCCGGCGCAAGAATTGAAGAGACAGTGAAAGATGGAAATGGAAGGTTGTTAAAAGGAGAGGAGGCAAGGAAAAGGTGGGCGGAATATTTTGAAAGTTTGCTGAATGTTGAGGATGATAGGGAGGCAGATATAATTGCTGTTCCAGGTGTTGAGGTGCCAGTGATAGGAGATGAGAATGAGAGAGAGATTACAATAGAGGAAGTGAGGAGAGCACTAGATGAAACGAGAGTAGGAAAAGCATCTGGTATGGATGGTGTGAAAGCTGAGATGTTGAAGGAAGGGGGTGTGACTGTACTTGAATGGTTGGTGAGATTGTTTAATGTGTGTTTTGTGTTGTCAATGGTACCAGTAGATTGGGTCTGTGCATGTATTGTACCACTATAAAAGGGTAAGGGAGATGTGCATGAGTGTTGTAATTCAAGAGGTATTAGTTTGTTGAGTGTAGTTGGAAAAGTGTAGGGTAGAGTACTGATTAATAGGATTAAGGATAAAACAGAGAATACAATCTTGGAAGTACAGGGTGGTTTTAGAAGAGGTAGGGGTTGTATGAATCAGATTTTTACAGTTAGGCAGATATGTGAGAAATATTTAGCAAAAGGTAAGGAGGTGTATGT
>NC_090725.1:61681915-61706915 GCF_036898095.1 Palaemon carinicauda | reverse complement strand
TCTTTGTTCAAGATCCCAAATACTCACACCAAGATGTTTAATCTCCCGAAGGAAATTTAATATCCGTTGAAGTCCTCCCTCATATCTAAGCAATCTGAGGGCTTACACTCACCACAGGGCAATATCAGTTGCCTATATTGCTTCTCTTGAAATCACTAAATATTGATGAATGCAGGAACAGATTGCTTGTTCTGCACTTGCAATATGAGTCTATTCATACGACTTGAGTGTTTTCTTTAATCAATTCTCTCTTAGTTTTCAATGATGGTTTTTTAACCAATTCTTATTCGACCCGTTGCTTTCTCGCATTTCACAGAAATGTATGTATGTATGTATGTATGTATGTATGTATGTATGTATGTATGTATGTATGTATGTATGTATGTATGTAAATATTCCTGCTAACAGAAAATTGTCAAACTTTATCTAGCTTCCTGGTTACACCACACTGCAGGTAAAAACCTCTTATTACCAACCAGAAACGTTTCAAACGTTTACTTAATAATTATTGAATAAAAAATACTGTAGTAGGAACTTTGTGTTGAGCTTTTGTCCAGTCGTATTCCATGTCTTCCCAAGACCATTTCAGTATCTAGATTATTTTCCTAGTGGGATCCGAAATAAACTTATTGTATATTTCACAAAGCCTTTAGAGTGAACGATAATTTATAAAATAAAATGTTTTAGTATCTTCTTTCCTGTGCATCTCTTCATTCCCCCATTCTCATGAATTCACGGTCAATATGAGACAGTTTTTACAAACATTTATTACGCAGTCTAGAATGTGATCATCCCTTTCCCATGCGTGTAATCATTTTACTCCTAACATCACACCTTTTTTCTGACTTTCGATCAGAACATATTTTTACTGGAGCTCTGCTTCATGCTATTAGTTTAGCTCCCAACCAAGCAATGTGAATAGAAGATATCAGTTCCCCAAGAGTGGTGTGGAAGAACGAGAGGAGGCAGGAAGGAGACAGCATGCTTAGTTTTCTTTTTTGTGTAAATATTATAAAGAAATCATCTCAATATCTTGGGTCTGTAGAGTTTCAAGTGATAAGGATATGAGGATATGAAACTTACATATTTTTCGTAAATATTATAAGACTGATAGAGATATAGAAAGAAAGGACTGGAAGTGAATGCAAGAAAGTAGTTAGAAGATAGCTGTTAGAACAATATCTGAAGAAATATAAAGACAGTGATACAAGGATCTTTAAATGTGTGGTGGTAAGTTATCTCTATGTTATTTGTAGAGTACATGTTTGAAATGAATAACTACGCTAAAAGGACATTATAAGTCTTTTATATAAAATCTGAAATAGCAATACCGTGATCGAAGTAGAAAAAGTAAAACGTCATCTCTAACATTTAAAAGTAACCAAAATATTTTCTATATTATGGTATTAGAATGCAACCGAAGACCATTATCCTTGGCAAATAAGTAATTAGGCCAATGAGAACACCAAAAAGAATGCTTTTTACTTAAAAGGCCTAAACAAAGAAATTTACCGAAAAACACAGGCTATGACTATTATAAATAACCTAAATTGCCAGCGGTTTTGTTTTCCTCATTCAGCGATGTGATTTACATCTCCAATAACTGTAGAGCAAGAATTTATTGGGAATGTAAAGTGATCTATGGAAGTAGGTCGAGAGGTAAATGATTTCCCTGGTGTGAAATCCTAAGCTTCCATAAGAACAACAAGGAATAGATACCAAATGAACGACTCCTGGTCTATAGGAGGAAAGACGTATGGGACGATTATTCAAAATTTGAAATTAACGAGAAATAGATCAAACTTGACGAGAGAGAGAGAGAGAGAGAGAGAGAGAGAGAGAGAGAGAGAGAGAGAGAGAGAGAGAGAGAGAGAGAGAGAGAGTACATGTATCTCGCACTTTTTGTACTATCGAGGAAGAAATTTCTTTTATATCTTTATCTTTTTTATCAAAATTGCATCATAAATACATATTTGTCAGAGATAGAAAACGAAGGTGTGTAGCACAGCCTGCGGGGAGAGAAAAATCCATGTGAAAAATAGTATATCATTCTACAAGGAAGTAAATGTAGAGAGAGAGAGAGAGAGAGAGAGAGAGAGAGAGAGAGAGAGAGAGAGAGAGAGAGAGAGAGAGAGAGAGAGAGAGCAAATGGATATCAGGACGCTGGAAGCTAATCGAAATAATTTACTATGGGGAGAGAATGAAGCCAGGGGTCGATTGGGTGAATATTTTATGGATTTAAGGAATGTGAGATAGAGCAAAGAGGCACAGGAAACGGATAAAAGAGTTGAAAGGGTCTTTTTAACCTTGAGAAGAGGATATACATAGAAGATATAAAAAAGGAAATCCACCATAAATTGATGGGATTATAAGCGAGATGCTGCACTACGATAGTGAAAATCTGATTGCTTGGCAAAAAAGTTTTTGTTAGATATGCACGAACGAGAAAACTTTGTAAAAGAATTCAGGAGAAAACATTGTAAAATAATCAGGAGAGGAATAATTTCTGTCTTTAAAGTGATCAAAGAAAATGTATAATAATAGAGAAAGTGTATGATAAATCCTGATTGGAAAATATAGAGACTTTATATAGAAGATTGATTTATGTTCTTAATGCTTGACAGAGCTAGGAACCACAAAAAGATTCTCCGCTAACGGTGTCTGAAAGATAATAATCTGGGACTGGAAATCACTCATTGTGAGAGCTTGGCTTCAGCAATGGGTGGAAAAATACAGATCAGTAAGTCAAATATTGCATTATAAAGGAAATTCACAATTGGGAGGGTTATAAGAGTATGCTTAATGGACGTATTGGTGAATAGAGGAGTCTGGACAAATATCTAATGATATTATGCTTATTAGAAAGAAGAATATAAACAGTTTTTTTTTCTAGCTAGAGAGGGATGATAATCTATAAGATTATAAACGTACAATAAGAATTTATTTTTCAATAACACTGAAATGGACTTCAAGGAGTGCTTTTCATTTAGGAAGTTTGGAAGAGGGAATGAAAGTGGCGGAATGATGATATTGCGAAGTTCGTTACAAAGAATGGGAAACTAATTAAAATTAGCGGTTAAACAAAAGGAATAATTATATGAGAAGTTATTTTAATGAAAAAATAATCAATATTCAAGATTCAAATGGAGAACGGAAGTAGGGAGCGTAAGTATTTGGGAAATACAATAGTAGAATGAGTTGCACAAAGTTTTGAAAGTAGAAAAAAAAAATAATTTAAGATGGTGAAAGCTCTAATCTTGATGGAATTCCTCAATTATTCTGTGGATAAAAGGACTGAGTAGATCATAAAAATGAGATCTTAAAAAAAAGAGAAGCATTATAACACATCAAGACAAGTAAAATAAACTGTGTTGAAAATATCACGAAAGCAGAGAAAATCTGATTTAGCAAATGATATTAGTTTTGTGCAAACATCATATTCCAACAAAGAAAATTCGAAGTGCATGTAATTTTTCTTTTCATTTCCTTTATTATAGACCTTTACAAAAATAATAAAATATATATTGTAGCAAATAAATTTATCTTCGACATCCTCGAAATAATACTGAAAACAGTGATTTTATAATAGAACAGTGAAATACTAGTTAGGAGATTAAAAATAGCATAATTAGATAGAATTTTTATAGATATACAATTTTGAATCTCATATACAACTGGCGGAAACGTCTCAACGATGTTGAGTATATATATATATATATATATATATATATATATATATATATATATATATATATATATATATATATATATATATGTGTATATATATATATATATATATATATATATATATATATATATATGTATATATATATATATATATATATATATATATATATATACATATATATATATATATATATATATATATATATATATATATATATATATATATATATATGTATATATATATATATATATATATATATATATATATATATATATATATATATATATATATATATATATACATATATATATATATATATATATATATATATATATATATAAATATATATATATATATATATATATATATATATATATATATGTATATATATATATATATATATATATATATATATATATATATATATATACATATATATATATATATATATATATATATATATATATATATATATATATATATATATATATATATATATATATAAATATATATATATATATATATATATATATATATATATATATTTATATATATATATATATATATATATATATATATATATATATATATATATATATATATATATATATATATATATATATATGTATATTGTTAGGTTAAGTGGCTTTGTTGGAACAAGTGTATTCCGCTTGTTTCTTAGTATTGCTTGTTTGATAATCACCATTAACCTGTTGTTCTTTTTCTTGAGGGTCAAGTGAGTTGACGTGTGTCGGAAGATGTCCGATAGGAATCAGTCAGTCAGTCAGTCAGAGGCAGTCAGGTATGCTTACCTGTGGACCACTACGTGGCAGCGTCAGGTACTTGATACCTGGCTATTTGATTTGAAGCCGTCGGAGTCAGACGGAGTATGACCTTTGAGTTGGAGGTCGGATGCCACTGGCCAGTATTAGCGTGTTTTCACCGTCGCGAGAACGACGTGTCAAGTGTGATCTAATTGGGCAGCAGCTTTAGCCGGAATTAGTGCGTTTTTGTCGTATGGAGGACGACGTCATGTGGAGTGTGGCTCCACTGGGCATCATTAGTGTATTTTCGTCAGCTGGGGAACGACACTGTGTGGAGGGTTAACCTCATTGGCAGCGTGAAGCTGTCTTGATGACCTTGTGTATAGGTTTGTCTGTTGTTGATATGTCGTAAGCTGTATTCTCCTTAGGTGGAGTGGGACCTTTTGTAGGTTGACCTAATGATGACTTGTTTTGCCTAATTCACGGAATTGTTTAGAATTCACACATTTAAATCATGTAATATTTTACTGCTTTCTTACGATGTTTATTGTCATATTTTGAATGATTTAACTGTCTTTATATTTAATTTTGATGACTAATTTTGAGTATATTAATTATTTGGAGTAATATTGCTGGTTCGTTTTGAATGTCTTTAGTTTTGTGTATGATTATTTTGGTCTTTGAATAACGTTGTATATAATGATGCAAATAATATGTAAATTAACTTTTGTATTAATGTTAATTTTGACTGACTTACTGACTCATTTGTATAAAAGTGTAAATATGTAATTTTAATAAATTAGTTTAAGATCACTTTATTTTGCTTTAGTTCCTCCCTCCGTTGCTTGTCTCTATCTCTGCCAGTTTTTACAGTCCCGAATGCCTTAAAACTTTAAGAACCTAATGAACCATTAAGTTGGTTCGTAACAATGGCGACCGTGACAGGATTCGGCACTGTTTGACTGGCGGGTTCGTGGCAGCATCGGAGGAGGGTAAGAGAGGTGCTGTTTAAAAAAAAAAAAATAAAAATTGTGATTTTTTTTTTCTTGAGGTAGTGAGGTGTTAGGTTAAGTGGCTTTGTTGGAACAAGTGTATTCCGCTTGTTTCTTAGTATTGCTTGTTTGATAATCACCATTAACCTGTTGTTCTTTTTCTTGAGGGTCAAGTGAGTTGACGTGTGTCGGAAGATGTCCGATAGGAATCAGTCAGTCAGTCAGTCAGAGGCAGTCAGGTATGCTTACCTGTGGACCAGTATGTGGCAGCGTCAGGTACTTGATACCTGGCTATTTGATTTGAAGCCGTCGGAGTCAGACGGAGTATGACCTTTGAGTTGGAGGTCGGATGCCACTGGCCAGTATTAGCGTGTTTTCACCGTTGCGAGGACGACGTGTCAAGTGTGATCTAATTGGGCAGCAGATTTAGCCGGAATTAGTGCGTTTTTGTCGTATGGAGGACGACGTCATGTGGAGTGTGGCTCCACTGGGCATCATTAGTGTATTTTCGTCAGCTGGGGAACGACACTGTGTGGAGGGTTAACCTCATTGGCAGCGTGAAGCTGTCTTGATGACCTTGTGTATAGGTTTGTCTGTTGTTGATATGTCGTAAGCTGTATTCTCCTTAGGTGGAGTGGGACCTTTTGTAGGTTGACCTAATGATGCCTTGTTTTGCCTAATTCACGGAATTGTTTAGAAGTCACACATTTAAATCATGTAATATTTTACTGCTTTCTTACGATGTTTATTGTCATATTTTGAATGATTTAACTGTCTTTATATTTAATTTTGATGACTAATTTTGAGTATATTAATTATTTGGAGTAATATTGCTGGTTCGTTTTGAATGTCTTTAGTTTTGTGTATGATTATTTTGGTCTTTGAATAACGTTGTATATAATGATGCAAATAATATGTAAATTAACTTTTGTATTAATGTTAATTTTGACTGACTTACTGACTCATTTGTATAAAAGTGTAAATATGTAATTTTAATAAATTACTTTAAGATCACTTTATTTTGCTTTAGTTCCTCCCTCCGTTGCTTGTCTCTATCTCTGCCAGTTTTTACAGTCCCGAATGCCTTAAAACTTTAAGAACCTAATGAACCATTAAGTCGGTTCGTAACATATATATATATATATATATATATATATATATATATATATATATATATATATATATATATATATATATATATATTATATATATGTATATATATGAATATATTAATATATATATATATATATATATATATATATATATATATATATATATATATATATATATATATATATATATATATATATATATATATGTATATATATATGAATATATTAATATATTGATATATATATATATATATATATATATATATATATATATATATATATATATATATATATATATATATATACATATATATATATATATATATATATATATATATATATATATATATATATATATATATATATATATATACATGTATATATATGTATATATATATATATATATATATATATATATAGATATATGTATATATATATACATACATACATATATATATATATATATATATATATATATATATATATATATATATATAATCTTTTGCTTCTTCTATCATGTTAACAGGACACAAAAGCCTCCTTCAACCAGGTAGTAAAATACAAAAAAGAAAATCTCTCATAAGTTACTTGTTTGTACAGAACAAAATACACAATGATATTTTATGCACGTATTGGTTACTGGTTTTCAATAATAGAATATACTGCATATTGTAATTTCAGCTCTTATTTTATCTTTCATATAAATAATGAAATGTTAAGGTAGAAACTTGTGTTTGATATATCCACTCTGATAATGGGAAATATAAGCGAAGTCCAATTTCGAACAGAGGCTAGAGCGCAAAGCTACACCTCCCTCTTTTTTCAAGCTTATATAATTTAATTAAAGATGAATTACATAAACAAAATAATGCCAAAATACTAATTTATGGGTAACGTGCATAGCGAAACACACGTTATGCTTTCCATAACATAGACGCTAAGGGCAATAACACCACGTATGAGAACTGGCCATACGACATTCATTAACTGCTGAGGGACATGGAATATCGAATCCCCATTCTCCCTAAGTTCACATTTTATAATGTGTTTAGATCAATGACAAGCTAGGAAGAGAACTGTCTGAATGGGTTATCAGTTTTAGGGCAGAAAAAGTAAATGAATATTGCCAGCTTCAATCTTGCATATATTTTCGCAAAAGTAGAAAAGTCATTATTTTTACTGATTATAAAAGATCTATTCTCACATTTAATTTTTTGCTACTTGGAATTATATGTAAAAAAAGTCATGGATAAAGAAAACAAAGATGAAAAAAAATGCTTATGCTTGAACCAGTGAAACCATCAGCTTTAAATAATTTTCACTCTCAAAACTCTACCATCAATTTTTTGACGTAAATACTATAACCTTATACTGGTTTTAGTAATAGTACTGTAATTCATGCACTGCTTTCATTCCTTTAAAATCTGATCGAAAAGAGGAAGTTTATCAATATTGTTGAAACGAGTTTTTGCATGTTATATATTCATCTTGAGAAAACTTTCCAATAGCCTTTTTGAATTTTTTTTTTCATTACGAGAATTCCCACGATAATATCGTCAAGATATAAAATATTCTCTTGTCAGCGCGTGTCAGAGGCCATGCAATATTTTGTGAGAACATTTTGAGCAAGGTATCGAAAAATGGACTTTGCATAATATTCATGATGAGTCCTAACCAAGTAACACGCAAAACCTTTCAGTAAATACTGAAAGGATATACGCCCATTTCAATAGTAATTGAATATTTGGATTGATTTTTAGAATTACCGAGATACTGTGGAAAAAAAAGAAAGAAAAAAAAATCATGTAATTGTCAGTAAACATTCGTAGGTTTAAGATATCCAGGCAAATGCTGCTCATCAATAATCTGGTATTTGGGAAACTTATTTCACATGTTAGCTGAAGCTATTGAATATTGTCTTTCTAAATTACTTGGTTTACTTTCACTATCTAGAATTACTAGGACTTATAATACACCACCGATTGAATAGTATGATATTTATATTATGGTTCTTGTTGAAAAATTTCATCTATTTTTTTCTTGATCTATCTTTTGTCGGAGAATAATTATCCTCTATCTGGAGAATAAACGTTAAAAAAGTTTCATTAGAAAATTCTTGGTTGAAAAATTATCCTCTATCTGGAGAATAAACGTTAAAAAAGTTTCATTAGAAAATTCATGGTTGAAATCCATACCAGAGGGAGAAGCAATATAAACGATCAGTATATTTACAGTCTAATACGAAAAGCTCATTACTTGATGAGTTGTAAACTTTTTTTTTTTTTTTCAAACTGGATTTCCGGTCAAATAGAGAATTTCACAAGATATTTTATTTTTCAATCTATAAAATATTAATAGAAGATTTTTCTTATTTCGATACTATATTGTGAATCTCTTAACAATGATATATAATATCTGGCATATGACTTTTTTGTTACCTTTAACACAATATAGTGAGGTAAACACCAATTGGAGTTGGTGACATGATGGTAAAACTCTCATAAAAGTAGCATGTTATCTGGGCTTTCGGAAAACACAATTCAACTATTTTACGCCTTTCATTTTCGTAAATCAAAACTTATTCTGATGACGTTTTTTAAGAATGAAATCTTTGGCTTTAAATCACTCAACTGGTATATTAATATATGTGCCAAGTGTAATTTCTTTTAGCTTTAGGTGAATCCATGCAACGTAAAACGATTCATATGATGATAGAAATTCTTTGAACTAATGGAATAAAGTTTAAATCCTGTTATACATATTAATCTCGGGCAACGTCGTTCAATTAGTTCATTACGAATGTTGAATTATTTTTTTTTATAATATTGACCATCCTTTACATCGAGGTCTTTCCGGACAGTTCCATCCTGTTCGTTATACTAGGCCCTTCTCCATCATTATGCTGAAGGCTACACAGTAGCCTACTCTAGAAGTTTTATTCCAGCTATAACCAAGTTGTGGAATGATCTTCCTAATCGAGTAGCTGAATCGATATAACTTCAAAAGTTCAAGCTTAGAGCAAATGTTTTTATGTTTACTAGGCTCACATAAGTCTTTCTTTATAGCTTATGTATGATATATCAGTTTTAATAGAGTTAATGTTTTAAACCATTTCATTTTAATTGTTCATTGTTTCTTAGATGGCTTATTTATTTCTTTATTTCCATTCCTCACTCAGTATTTTTCCTTGTTGAAGCCCTTGGGCTTATAGATTTTGCTTTTCCAACTAGAATTGTAGCTTAGCTAATGATAATAATAATAATAATAATAATAATAATAATAATAATAATAATAATAATAATAATAATAATAATACTGTTTTTGTAAAAAAAAAATGAAGAAAAAGAAAGGCCCTGTGAATTGACAATAAACTGCATATAAATAAAAAGTTATGTATTGCACTATTCAGTGACTGAGCATCACGACATTCATTACCATAGAAATCATCCATCAAATCGTTTCATCGTTACTTTGTCTTCCATAATTATTCCATCTCCTAATCAATTGCTCCAGCTGATTTATGCCGTGGATAAAAGGACTGAAAGTGTTATAAAAATGAGATCTTTAAAAAATGAGAAGCAGTATAGGAGATCTAGCCAAATAGAATAAACTCCTTTATGAAATTATTCCGAAATTAGAGAAAAATTTCACTTTAAAAGATCATATTACTTTTTTTTGGTGAACGTCGTGATCTATCATAGAAAATTTTGAGCAAATATAACCTTCGTTCTTCCCTTTCGCAAACTTTTTCGTAAACATATTCATCTTTGACGAGAAGAAAAGGCTGATGGGGGATTGAACCTGGCTTTATGCGGATTTCCCCACTTAAGTCACATCTCCACATATTATCAGCTTGCCTTCTATTTCCAACTCTCCTCCACTCCTTTCCCCCCCCCTCTCTCTCTCTCTCTCTCTCTCTCTCTCTCTCTCTCTCTCTCTCTCTCTCTCTCTCTCTCTGTTTCCATATGAATTGGTTATTTAAAAAATTTACTCGAAATTATTATAAATGTTATTTCACACAACATTTGAAGTAAAATTTTAGGTGTGCCATCTTTATAAAGGTTTACTGCCATCTTGAAAATGGCATATTATTGGTACCCCTTCCAAGCTCCCTTGCCAGACGCTCTGCTGCACACACTGACTCGCACCAACATACGCTTTTGATGGACCATTCCCCTGCTTCAAGCTCCCCATATGGCCACCTTCACAACCAAATTAAGGCAAGTATCAAAAATGTGAACAGGCTCTTCTTAGAAATAAACATATATATATATATATATATATATATATATATATATATATATATATATATATATATATATATATATATAAATGTATGTATATATATATATTTATATATATATATATATATATATATATATATATATATATATATATATATATATATATATATATATATATATATATATACACATATACACACACACACACACACACATATATATATATATATATATATATATATATATATATATATATATATATATATATATATATATATATATATATATATATATATTTCTAGAGAGAGAGAGAGAGAGAGAGAGAGAGAGAGAGAGAGAGAGAGAGAGAGAGAGAGAGAGAGAGAGAGAGAGATGAGTATATTTATAGTGATTATTAACAAGTGGTTGTCGTTAATAATCCTAGATACTGATAACCCTTTGTTAAACGTAACTTTTGAAAATGTCTGGCCTCTAGGAATAAATCAGCGGTAACGTGGTCGTTCATCTGCCTCTGCTGAGCCCGTATATAACGGGTAATTACACAAGCTCGACCGATGCCATAACATTGTGTTATCCTTATGAGCTATAACGGCAGGAAACTGGGAATCGTCCACCTGTGAACCCAAGACCAATCAGGTGCAGGTACTCATTACCAGTTCTTGAATAAAATTTTTGTGAAACCGGATTATTTGTGTTCGAAGAATGATAAAGTGATAAAGATTTATTCCAAATGAATTTTTTTCAGAGAATTGGATTTCAAGGAACAATTATCTATTCACGGTATTGCACGAAAATGCTGGAGTGAAAAAAAAATATAATAAACGTTTTCACTTTTAAATTAGAAGTCTTCCCAATTGTTAATCTATGCTCCCAAGTTATGAATCAGGATCAGTTTTTTTTTTTAACATACATCTGTAGGCTATTCGATTTGTGTCACCTCCATGGATTCCAAAGTCAAGTTTTAAAATGACTTTTAGTTATTTTGATGCCTTCGAAATTATATACAAACCGTCAGCTTGTGTTGCTCCAAATTATAATCTTCCGGGTTATATACAATCTATTATCACAATGATATACGACTGGATTGTTTAATGATTTTTTCATACCTTCACTTTCAATAACGTTTTTTTTTTCTTTTAAATTATAAGGAGATATTTTCAAAAGTTACCAACGTATGATCTTCAGAGATCATTATTATTATTATTATTTTTTTTTTTTTACGAGAAAACCTACGCTAACATATTCTCCACATCTGGTATATACGTTTTCAATTAAATACTTTCATACAGGTATTGTGATTTCGTTATTAGTATTTCATCCGGATTTTACACCCGGATACTAGAAAAGGTTTCAGTATTATTATTCTCTATAATCAGTATTCTTCATCAAGTTCGTATTTGTTTAAGGATAACAAACGTTTAGAAGATCTGCTCTCATAGCTTTAAGATATTTGGTGGATTTTAAAGCAGAAAATTTGTTATGTTCGAAAGGTTTTTTTTTTATTTTTTTTTCTTTTTTTTTTTTTTTTTGTTACCTAGAAACATTTTCAATATTCACTTTTTGTATCAATGAATAGAGAAAAAAATAAGGGAATGATTTCAAGGGCATTGGATGTAAATGAAAATTTCTAGATTTTGAACACAAAGTTTGTCATCGCACATATTTTGTTTCATACCCATTTCAGTATATTGTCAAAATATTGATGCACAGGAATACATATGCATGTGTTATATTTTCAGAGAAAGAACGTCTGAATGTTTTTGTATATATCTGAAACCCCTCCCTCGCTGTCTCAACTAATAAATCTCAAAAGACAATATCATGGTTCTTTCTATTGGAGGGTAACTGAGGATTTACAAATGAATTGCCTGTCAGATTTTTCTCAATATTTTTATGAGTACCGGGAGCAGAATCCCAAAGACTAATACCAGGAATCGAAAAGATGCTGATTGGAAGACGAATCATCTATACGAAAAATTATATTAGGGTTTTTTGTTTAATATGAAAACGTGAAAAGGAATTTAACAGCAGTTATTTTTATGGAAAAGTTTATGATATAATCAAATACGAGAACCTACTGGTTTTGGATTATTATTTTCTAAAGGTTTTTCATTTTTAAAATATCAGGTTTACGCTTTCACGAACACTAGAGATAGAATATATTGGTAACATTGCCTCTCTATGTCCAGTGGAGTGCCTAAATGTCTATCTTCATAGAACTTCAGACTTTAAGGGAGGACAGCTGTTCAGAGGAGAAATCTCGGGTTCAAATTTTTCTCTAAAACAACTAAGGGCGAAACTCACCTATGTTATTCACAGACCGGATCCAGACAGTACACCCGCAAGTCATGATCCGAGGAAAGTTGCCTCTTCCAAAATATTTCCTTAATTATATGGACTTTGAACATCTTCGTTCGTACACCGGCTGGTAGTCATCCAAGGTGTTCTTTATGCACTATGCGAAGCAAGTAGAACAACTGAAGAGGTCTGTGGTAGCAGCAGGTAGAATTCTTAAACCTTCTGTTTAATTCTGCGAGGAACAGTGAAATTAATTTGGTACGATTAATTAAGAAGGTGGGTTTGTAGTCACAGACTGTTACTATACACTGAGTGATAGGCCACTAACGTGTCCTTACGAACTGTTCCATTGACTTTGGTGAACTATAGCATAATACGGACACTTGTGCCAAGCGTTTCTTACGCTAGTGTAAATAAACAGTAATACAGACTGTATCAATATCATTAATAACTCGATTAAAGTGGCAAATCTGTTTCCTTTTAGACGAAACATTATTTTCTGTTTACTGTTTTCTTCATGCTTTAATAGATATCGTACACATTTTATAAATTTTATAAATGTTGACTAATATATATGTTTATTATATTTATTAGAAATGTACTGAGCATTAAGTTTGAAATATGGATAATTTTATCATGGAATGTCTTTTAAGATTGTTCCTTCCTTCAAGCAAAAATCCACTCACTTTAACCCTTTCTTGGGAAGGGTTAACGTTGTACCCTAAGGGGATGGTGGTAGAGATGCAAAATTATTTCCTATACGGATACAACTTTATCCGATAGTTTAATAAAAGTAGACACACTGGGGGAGATTTCAGGAATTCATACTGACATTGGTGACTCTTATACAAACTTTGCTTTACAATATACAGGGCGAGACCACTATACAAGCTTGTCATTTTGTCATCCAGAGTTAATATGTACTCCTCGAGACTTTTTCCAGAGTCTAGGACGACTCTTCCCTGTATGGGGCAGGAAGCACTAACATAGTTCATGCTTAGATGAAATGATGTATGACGGTAACATCATAGGTCTCTAGGTCTAGACGGACCAGGTAAATACTTTCTTGAGGGTACGGCAACGGTTGAGAATCCACAGATACAGTAATGCTCTTGTAAACTTCCATCAGGACGACATGGCCTGAGCCCAAAAAAACAATTTTGAGCGAAGCGGAAAATCTATTTTTGGGTGAGGTAGCCATGTCGTCCTGATGGACCAGCCCTTCCTTTTATTATAAAAAGGGTTTATTGACCCCTCCCTTTAATACAGTATCTGTAGCACCTCGAGTATCGCTTCAAGGAATAAAGATGGCGCTGTCGTCTTCGTCAGATACACACTGGAAACGGAATAGGAGAGATACCTTATGAACGGCTCTCTTTGCATTCTCGTTTTTAGATTCTTGTCACTGTAACCCCTCGAAGATATAATAGGTATGTGGCGTGTCAAGAATACGTCCTCTGATATTATGCGATATCCCTGTTAGATTTATTTAGGGATATTCACTCCAGGAGTTAGAATTCTGGATACCTTAAGGTAAAATTCTCTAGTAATATCACTCTAGTCAAATATACCCTAGGAAGCTACCCTTTAGGAATTTCCATCAGGACGACATGGCTACCTCACCCAAATATATATATATATATATATATATATATATATATATATATATATATATATATATATATATATATATATATATATATATGGGTGTGTGTGTATGTATATATATATATATATATATATATATATATATATATATATATATATATATATATACATATATATATATATATATATATATATATATATATATATATATATATATATATGTATATATATATATGCATGTATATACATATATATATATATATATATATATATATATATATATATATATATATATACTTATATATATATATATATATATATATATATATATATATATATATATATATATATATATATACATATATATATATATATTCATTTATATCTGGTACTTGGGCATGTTACTCTACGTTTAAAATGAATATACAATGTAGTAGTGACGTCGAAAAATCGAAGATAGTTTCTCTTCTGACAAAATGTCCTACAGATAGTTTTCAGGATAGAGGCAGGAATTAATTTACTTTTCTCCATTTATTGCTTTGTATCGACACGTCGGCACCTGTTTCTGATGACTGTGACCTTTCTTTAGGACTACATTGGATTCTGGAATTACCCTGCAATATATATGTTATGTCGGTCAAAATTAATTTTTATTTGGATATTCAGAAGAACCTTCAAAAACATTGCGAAAAGAAAACATTAAATTCTATGATATTTAAATAAGAAAATATTTAATATTACTTCTAGTACTTTTAGTATAGAAATTCTTTCCAACCATTATTACAAGACTTTTTCTTTTCATTTATTCAATTCAGTACTCCATACATTAGAACAAAGCCATCTCTCAGTCACTTTCCTCTGCATTTAGCTTATAGAAAAAAACTACCATTATCTAAAGAAAAAGAAAAAAAATCTGGATCATAATATTTCTTCTTTATCTCTAACTTTTTTTCCCACACTTGGACAGATCAGTATTAATTCTTTTCTTCCTTCAATAATTAATTAATCCTGCCCAAACGATCATACTTTTCACCCATTCCTAGAGTCATCTTAATGCTACAAGTGCAATTCTATTCTTAGGTTTATTTTCGATGATCAATCTATTCTGAAACAGTATTTGAATTATTTTACTTTGCCTTTTGTTTAGTATTGATATCTTGACTGGTACTCAGATGCTGAATTTCATCTTAATTTTTGATAAGAACTTAGAGTCTAGAAAATCTCTTAATCATGATCCAGTTATTAATCCATGGCAACGTCATTCGCTTAGTACCTTATGCATGCTACATAGGGTTTTTCATAATTCTGACCATCCTTTCTTTTCAGAATCATCATGTAGGTAGTACTGGGTATGCAGTTAAATTTATTGAACATGCATTACCCATCAATATTTTATAAATTTTATTCCAATGGTTACTATTTTGATATAATCCTCCCAATCAGGCGGTTATATTTCAAGGATTCGGATGTTCAAACGTGCAACAAGTGTTTTTTTTTTATATTGAACAGGCTAACATAAGTTTCTCTTCGTAGTTTATATATAGAAGATATATTTTAAGGTTGTTACTGATCTTCAAATATTCTACTATGAATAATAATAATAATAATGATAATAATAATAATAATAATAATAATAATAATAATAATAATAATAATAATAATAATAATAATAATAATAATAATAATAATAATAATAATAATAATAATAATAATAATAATTTCATCTCAGAAATTATATTAGCTTTTGTCAGTTCATCTCACTTTACCACTATCAAAAATGCACACGTCTGTGCATAACCATATTAAGTTGAATGAATGCTTAGTCAATTGATAATCCAATATCTATAGGACTTTTTTTTACAACATGATGGGTATATATATATATATATATATATATATATATATATATATATATATATATATATATATATATATATATATATATATATATATATATATACTGTATATATATATATATATATATATATATATATATATATATATATATATATATATATATATATATATATATATATACAGTATATATATATATATATATATATATATATATATATATATATATATTTATATATATATATATATATATATATATATATATATATATATATATATATATATATATATACCTGATTAATAGTCCAACTGATGTATTTAAGAACAAAGGAACCACTTTCACTGGAGTGTTTACCCTTCTGGTTGATTTGTTTTTATTCTGGAAAAGACTTATATGTGTAAGTCTTAACCTCTAGGGGTAATTTTTTTTTATTATTTGAAACGATATCAAAATGTACTCATTGGAAATTTTATTGATAATCCCAAAATCTAAGCTTAGTTAAATGTGGAAATATTAAAGAACAGTATGAAAAATAAATCAATTTATGGATATATTTATGTTTTTTCAAAGTCAAAAAATGGGGCAAGTTCAATGTACTTACTCCTCAGACATAATCACTCTTTGTGCTTCCTAGATCAGCACACACTGCCCTTTCATTGTGTTAAAACACAATCAGAGAAGCCTCCTGGGCTAAATATGGCAAAAAACTCTAAGGAGCCTAAGCCAAATGCCATTCACTTCTAGTAAGGGTTGGTGGGCTATATTGCTTGGTATGTGATCAGAAAAATTATAAAAAGGAGCAGTTACCGAGGGAAGGTGTTGCCACATCCATTCCCACCAAAGGTTATAGCTGAGTAGGGGTAATGTCTCTCATTGCCAAAGTCTTTTGAACTGCTTTACTAGCTGTGTGACTGAAAGTTTTAGCTGTGAATATATTTTATCAGTGTTTACTGGTAAAGGGGTGTAAGATTGTGAGTGATGTAGACTTGCAAGTGTATACAATGCTAGCGAAGGTAAATATAACTGTAAGTACCAGAACCATCACAAATGTTTATCTAGTAATAGGGAATGATGTGACTAGATGGCTGGGGAGTTTTAAAATTTGTGGAATAGAGTGGCTGTGAGTGTAGTGACATTATAGTGCAATTGTGCAGATGGTGAGAAGGGCACCCGGAAGATTGGAAAAAAGGACTTTTGTGCCTAATTCAATGGTTAGTATTGGATGGTTAAATATTCCTTGTAAGAATGGGAATCTATGATATATTTTGATCACTAATTAAAAAATCTCTCCAAATTAAATTTGTATATCTAAAATGGTACCATAGTAGGAAGGAAGTGTATATTGGATTGTTGCCGCCAATAGCTGCTGCGCAAATAACAAAAGGTAAAGTCTGTCTGATTCTAGATTTTGTAATTGAACAAGGATATGCATTGTTAGACTGGAAGATTTGTTTGCCAAGACCTTATAGAAGGGGAGACAGATGATAGCATCTAACACCATTATTGATTTGAAGTTGGCCTACTTGCAGTTCCATACTTAAGAAACCATGAATGTTTCAGCTATTGAAGTACTAGGGTAGGATATATTTTCTAATGACGTTGGGTTTGGTTAAAATCAGTGATTCATACAGTGGCAATAATCTTCAAGAAAATCCTATGCAAGGTTGAAAATTGGAGTTCAATATAATTTTGTATATTGATGATATGTCAGTTGAAGAAAGTGGGGTAACGTCAGATTAAGTTGTTGATTATCAGAGAAGATATGGGCTGATTACAAAACTGCAAGAGCCAGCCCTAAGATAGTTTAACTATTATAGGGCAGATCAAACAGGAATGGACTAAGGAGACTTGTTTTTAAGAAAGAAATATGAAATCCCAGAAACTCATAAAGGCTTCAGCAGAAAGGAGGTGTTCTCACTGTATGGACGACATGTATACCTCTACTCCACTGTTACATTCAAAGGGGAATTGAAGAAGTGAAACGGGAGGACATCCTCAGGGAAAGATCAATGATGATGTCGGTTAGTAAGGATGATATTGGTATGCAATGTGTAAGTGAGTATGTTAGGGGGAGCAGGGGGTAGTTCCGTGCAATTTCACTAGTATGGCTATCAGCATTTTTATTTTCTTTTTTTTTATGTTGTGTCTATAGCCACAGTTTTAAATTGAATAAAGTGGTTGATCACTGCTGAGAGGAAGGTGCAAACAAGGGTAACGTATGAAATGTTTATAAAGAGGCAATTTGGAAGTTGGGAGAGTTAGTTAAGGAATTCCAATGGTAACTATGAGTCCTATTTATACCGTCAGAGATGACCAAATAAGATGCTTCGACCTGGTGAAGAAGGCCTTTTTGAGGGAGCTAGAGAAGCCTGGAGATAAAGCAGCTATTATGGGATATGTAGGAGCCACACACCTAAAAGAATTGTATCACAGGGGGGATAAGACCTTCTTCTTGGCAAGGAAGACCAACGGCATCCGAGGGCAAATTTCCTTTCTGACACCATCTGACATTGTTATAAGAGTCCTTGATCTAGGAGAGATTCGGGTAGAAAGTAACTGAAATAGACTAGTTATAGATAGCATATTATCGGTTAGATTTGATTCTGTAAATGATTGATTGCAACTTAGGTCAAATAGGGGTTTGAAGGAAGCTTTGGTCATAAACTGTAGTTGAAATTGGTGGAGTGATGCATGTAGTTTTCATGGAAAAGTGCCCAGTCGAAGTACATCAGCATTGTTTTTCTTTCGGAATATCCCAAGTAGATACTCACCAAGTGGAACATCAAGGTGTTATTGAGGTGAGTTTTGAGGGTGAGTAGAAATAGTAAAATTGAAGGCGCCTGAAGACAACCAGTCATTGCTGA
Organism: Palaemon carinicauda; assembly: GCF_036898095.1. Classification (NCBI taxonomy): domain Eukaryota; kingdom Metazoa; phylum Arthropoda; class Malacostraca; order Decapoda; family Palaemonidae; genus Palaemon; species Palaemon carinicauda. The sequence continues at coordinate 61,687,490 of NC_090725.1, read as the reverse complement.
AACTGGTAAAATTTTCCCGATAGAGAGATGATGTATTTGTATTGTATGCTGTCTAGTTTAGGGGTAGATGAGGGCTCTATATAAACGAGAGCAGTGTCTCAGTACAGATAGCAGGACCAGAGTCTGATACAAATGTAAATTTGGAAGACAGAGGGACCTGTAATTGTCAAGGTTAGGGATGTGGTACATATGAAACCTTCAAGTTCTTCATGATCAACTAAATGAGGAAGATGTAGGTTAATATCTTCAACTTGTGGACTATATCTTTGCAGGGCTTTGGCATTATTTAAAGATCAAAAAGGGGTGGGAGTGATTGAGTCAGTTGAAAACTTAGTTGGTGTGTGGTAGAAGTATTAAACAATTGGAGTTGTTGATCATCGATGGACATAAGGCAGTCTTGTTGAATATATCAGAACATTACATAGTTGGGTACATGTAATTTTGAGTCCGAATGATAACTAAAATATTTAGTAGTAATAGTAATGTCGAGTGGTTTGAAACATTTAAGGACGGTGATTTTTTTTTTTCACTGAGTCTGTATTACTAACAAGAGCTGTTGAGGTTGTTTCAATTGTCTATTATGATACTAGTTTTCCAAAACATTGTGTTGTAAAATTGCAGAAATCAAATATTTAGATGGTGAAAACAAGATCAATAAACTGTATCTGGATTTTTTTTTTTTGGCTACCTTAAATTAATAGTAGGTTCGTAGACATACGTCCATTAACAGAAACACCTCAATCACTTATCCAAATCTTCTGCTGAATAGATTATTGACAAACATAGGATAAGAAATAAAATATTGTCAGGACTATCGATTGAGATAATTGTTTCAAAATTCCATTGGTTTCATGGAAAGCCTTAAGGCCTAAAAGATGAATAACTGATTAAATTAAAGAAAAAAATATTGGTCTGAAATACATTTCATATATAATCAGTGTAGGGAAATTTGTCTAAATGTCTGTTTGTTTTCCCCTTTTAGTAACTGGATTTGCTCAAATTCAAAATATACCTCAAGTTTTAGTTACTTTAACTTATCTTTTTCTCGCTCTCTATAATCCGAGTTATCAAATGTCTTACATTTAACTCAGACAATTTGCACTATGTTAGTGTAGGTGTAATAGTGTGATAGATGACATTAGCAATAGCGGTAGCATACAGTAAAATCGATACATTTTTGGAGTGGAATCTCAATGAAAAATATCTAGAATCCCCAAAACTATGATTGACAACCCCTTCGACAAAAGCAAATCCAACCTTCAGTATTATTCCGAATTCGATAACGTGAGAATTAAGTGGATATATCAATGAAATTGCTACATCCTTAAATACATAAAAATTATTTTTTTTTCTCCCGTGAAAATTGAAGTCGCAATAAGCCGCTGAGTAGCTCGAGTCAAAAATAAGAAAAAGTTTGTTTTCGTTGTACGTGAATTTTCAAGTGGTAAAAATACGAAAAAAAATATTAACATTCAGTTTTTCCAGTCCAATTAATGCAAATTCAGGCACAGATCCCGATTGTATCACGCTCTCCTTATATGATCAGCTCTATGAAGGATGAATGATATTACTGAGTTCCTGTTTATGTGAGCACTAGATTTGATTAAAATTTTCTTTTCTACACTTAGTTTCATCACAGGGAGTTTTCTTTTGGTATAGGTCACATTCCTCATTAATCCTTGATCTAAAACTTATACGAAAGATTCATGAATACAGAAATAAAATTGTACGTACATTTTTATATTTATCCATTTATTTATTTGTCTATCTAAATACTACGAGAATATATATATATATATATATATATATATATATATATATATATATATATATATATATATATATATATACATATATATATATATATATATATATATATATATATATATATATATATATATATATATATATATATATGTATATATATATAGATATATATATATATCCCTGGAACACTGAACGTGGGTATAGATTACCCAGAGTAGGTGACGTCATTCGTGTTCCCCCCTCTTCCCCACAAGCCAGCGCGCTGGGACTCAGTATAGCTTCAGTCTACCCTATGGGTTTATAGGGGGAAGTCGCGTCGCTCCAATCCTCTGCCTGGATTTTGCGCTACAGACGTGTTCGGGTACCGTTTACCCACGTTCAGTGATAAGAGTATATAGAAAAAACTGGGTAATGTGTACCCGGGTTCAGTGTTAATAGTTACAAATGGAAGCTATAAGTGTTGGTGTACTAATAATTGTCTTTCTTTTCAGGCTGTAAATGCTTTTTCAGGATTTCCAAAGTTCAGTGTGACATAATGGCAAGACAAGGACGAAACCTTAGTGATTTTCCAATTTTAGAATTGCTTGATGCCTCAGACAATGAGAGTGAAATTGACTGTATTGAAGCAGAGGTACTGTATGATAGTGACCTTGATAAAGAATATGTGCCTAGTCATCAGGAAATGATAGAAAGTTCTGACAGTGACTCAGAAGAAGACCTCCCACGCCGCCGCATAGAAACAAAGGCGGCTGGTCAGAAGAGGAAGAGGCCTAGGCACCTCCCCTCCACCATCTCACCTGATAACATCGCCACTCCCTCTACTGGCCTTGCCACCTCTACTCCTGGCCCTAGTGGCTACTATGTTCCACTTGCCGTTGGTGATTCTGATCCACATTCATCTACTGCTGCCCCTGCTGCAATCCATGCTACTGCTCCTGCTGGAACCCCTGCTACTACTCCTGCTTCTCCTGCTGCAACCCTTCCTGCTGTCCCTGCTCCAACCCCTGCTACTGCTCCTGCTGCTCCCCGAGGACAACGGCGACGACGTGCAGACGATGGGGAGTTGCTAGTTACTTTTAACTCGGCAACTGTGAAAAGTAACTCTGGTTATACGTGGCACACAAGGCCACAGGTGGCTGCCGCAAGAAGGACACTAGCTCGCAATATGGTGGTGTCAAGTAGGCCAGGTCCCACACAAGCAGCTTCTCAATACACCACACCTGAGGAGTGTTTTGACCTGTTTATGTCCACTGCAATTGTTGATCTTATTGTGGACTTTACTAACAAGAAAATTGATGATGTTGCCACAAAATACAAGAGGAAGACAGCAACTGTACAGCACACAACAGCTGCAGAGATACGTGCCCTTCTAGGTGTTCTAATATTTAGTGGCTACCGCAAAGATAACCACCTAAATACTAGGGAATTGTGGTGCTCTGAGGTAGGGGCTTTGTTTTACAAGGCAGCAATGTCTGAGGTCAGATTCAATTTTCTGCTATACTGCCTCAGATTTGACGACATGGGCACACATGAGCAGAGGCGGGCCACACACAAATTCGCTCCGGTCAGGGAAATGTGGGACATGTTCATGGCAAACTGTGAGGATAATTACACACCTCACGAGAACCTCACAGTTGATGAACAGTTGCTTGCTTTTAGGGGAAAGTGCCCTTTTAGAATGTACATCCCTAATAAGCCAGCAATGTATGGGATGAAAATCGTTATGGTGAACGATGTCCAAAGTAAGTACCTGTTAAAAGCTATTCCCTACCTAGGAAAAGCAGGTACAACAACAAGGCATGGGCTGACGCTGGGCCACATGTTCACCAAAGATTTAACCAGCCGCTACCAGAACACGAACAGGAATGTGACAACAGATAACTGGTTCACGTCTGTGCCCCTCATACAGGACCTCCTGACTAATGGGCTGACATTGGTGGGCACAGTCAGGGCCAACAAGCCAGAAATCCCACCTGTCATGAGGGAAAAGAAGGACCGCAGACCCGGGAGTTCAGCATTCCTCTTCACAGATGATCTGACACTCGTATCATACGTGCCAAACACACAAACAACAAAGAAGAATGTGCTCCTCCTTTCAAGTATGCACACACAGCAAGTAGTGAATGATGTCACCGGAAAGCCTAACATAATTGAATATTATAATGAGACAAAAGGAGGGGTCGACACGTTCGATCAAATGTGTGCAACATATAATTGCAGCAGAAAAACAAATAGGTGGCCTTTGTGTGTTTTCTTTGGGATGGTCAATGCAAGTATCATTAACTCCTGGATTATATACAAGGCAAATAATCCAACGCTACAACGCAAGGAATTGCACCGAAGAAAATTCATGCATGGACTGGCCCTGCAACTAATCAAGCCCTCAGCGCAGGAACGGATGAATAACCCTTCTCAGCATCGCCAGGTGAAGCTGGCCATAAGACAGGTGTGCTCCCTCAACCTCCGCTCTGGCACAGCTGCAGGTGCTGGACCATCGGCAGCCGAGATGAGGAACTCTATGGTCCGTTGCACGAAGTGTGACTCCAAGGCAGACAAAAAGACACGTTTCAGGTGTCACAGCTGCCGCCAACCTGTTTGCCCGAGCCACTACTTCCCCTACTGCTGTGATTGCATATAAGGCTGAGGTAGGTAATATATATAAAACTAAGATTTTGAGTGATAATGTGTGATAAAGTATAAAAAGAAATATAATAAACACATTATATTCCACAATTTGTCATTTCTGGTGCACTAAAAAAAGGGTGTTTTTCCTACTCTCTTCCCTACAGTTCCCGCATCCCCCGTGCCTTGATGACCCCCTGGGATGAGAGCCTGACATCCTTGGAAGCGTGTGCGAGCATCTGAGCGATTTTTTGGGGAGGGTTTTTTTTTTGCTTAATTTTTTTGCAAAAACATTCAAATTATTTATCTTTTTTACATTCCTTTCTTTTTGCTCTTTAATTCAAGTTTCTGAAAGTAAGTATTCTAATTTAATAGTTTCATTACTAGGTAATAGGGTTATATTTAGTGTGTAAGGGATAGGATTAATAAATTTGCATATTTACTATTTTTCTTTAATTTTCCAAAATCGGGTATAAACTACCCACGTTCAGTGGCCGTGTAACAGGGAAACGGGTTCAGTGTTCCAGATATATATATATATATATATATATATATATATATATATATATATATATATATATATATATATATATATATATATATATATATATATATATATATTCAAATAAGCCATATATATCTTTGATACATTAATGTCAGGATTCTCCTAACGACCTCGGGATCAGAGCCCCAGGCGAAATCACACAAAGACAAAGGCTTGGCTCCGACCGGGAATCGAACCCTGGTTGGCAAGCTTGTACAGACAGTGACTAACCCACTTGGCCACGAAGAAAGATAAAAGTCAATGACAATTCTTCTGTACTTATACCTGTCGAATTCAGGTATTTTGTACTTAGAATTGAAATCAACCCATCTTCACCATCGTAGCTAATTGGTAGTTTGTTACTTGGCATTCAATTAATGATAAATTTTGCACATTTTTACGTGTTTTTCATATTCAAATATATATTTTTCATACATTAATGTCTGGATTCTCTTAACGACCTCGGGATCAGAGCCCCAGGCGAAATCACACAAAGACAAGAGCTTGGCTCCGGCCGGGAATCGAACCCTGGTCGGCAAGCTTGTACAGACAGTGACTAACCCACTTGGCCACGAAGACAGATAAAAGTCAATGACAGTTCTTCTGTACTTATACCTGTCGAATTCAGGTATTTTGTATTTC
>NC_090725.1:61656915-61669415 GCF_036898095.1 Palaemon carinicauda | reverse complement strand
GCCATAGCTATTATAAATAACCTAAATTGCCAGGGGTTTTGTTTTCCTCATTCAGCGATGTGATTTACATCTCCAATAACTGTAGAGCAAGAATTTATTGGGAATGTAAAGTGATATATGGAAGTAGGTCGACAGGTAAATGATTTCCCTGATGTGAAATCCTAAGCTTCCGTAAGAACAAGAAGGAATAGATACCAAATGAACGACTCCTGGTCTATAGGAGGAAAGACATATGGGACGATTATTCAAAATTTGAAATTAACGAAAAATAGATCAAACTTGACGAGAGAGAGAGAGAGAGAGAGAGAGAGAGAGAGAGAGAGAGAGGAGAGAGAGAGAGGAGAGAGAGAGAGAGAGAGAGAGAGAGAGAGAGTACATGTATCTCGCACTTTTTGTACTATCGAGGAAGAAATTTCTTTTATATCTTTATTTTTTTTATCAAAATTGCATCATAAATACATATTTGTCAGAGATAGAAAACGAAGGAGTGTAGCACAGCCTGCGGGGAGAGAAAAATCCATGTGAAAAATATTATATCATTCTACAAGGAAGTAAATGGAGAGAGAGAGAGAGAGAGAGAGAGAGAGAGAGAGAGAGAGAGAGAGAGAGAGAGAGAGAGAGAGAGAGAGAGAGCAAATGGATCTCAGGACGCTGGAAGCTAATCGAAATACTATGGGGAGAGATTGAAGTCAGGGGTCGATTGGGTGAATATTTTATGGATTTAAGTAATGTGAGATAGAGCAAAGAGGCACAGGAAACTGATAAAAGAGTTGAACGGGTCTTTTTAACCATGAGAAGAGGATATACATAGAGGATATAAAAAAGGAAATCCACCATAAATTGATGTGATTATAAGCGAGATGCTGCACTACGATAGTGAAAATCTGATTGCTTGGCAGAAAAGTTTTTGTTAGATATGCACGAACGAGAAAATTTTGTAAAAGAATTCAGGAGAAAACATTGTAAAATAATTCAGGAGAGGAATAATTTCTGTTCTAAAAGTGATCAAAGAAAATGTATAATAATAGAGAAAGTGTATGATAAATCCTGATTGGAAAATATAGAGACTTTATATAAAAGATTATTTATGTTCATAAAGCTTGACAGAGCTAGGAAACACAAAAAGATTCTCCGCTAACGGTGTCTGAAAGATAATAATCTGAGACTGGAAATCACTCATTGTGTCAGCTTGGCTTCAGCAATGGGTAGAAAAATACAGATCATTAAGTCAAAGATTGCATTATAAAGGAAATTCACAATTGGGAGGGTTATAAGAGTAAGCTTAATGGACGTATTGGTGAATAGAGGAGTCTGGACAAATATCTAATGATATTATGCTTATTAGAAAGAAGAATATAAACAGTTGTTTATTTCAGCTAGAGAGGGATGATAATCTATAAGGTTATAAACGTACAATAAGAATTTATTTTTCAATAACACTGAAATGAAATTCAAGGAGTGCTTTTCATTTAGGAAGTTTGGAAGAGGGAATGAAAGTGGCGGAATGATGATATTGCGAAGTTAGTTACAAAGAATGGGAAACTAATTAAAATTAGCTGTTAAACAAAAGGAATAATTACATGCGAAGTTATTTTGATGAAAAAATAATTAATATTCAAGATTCAAATGGAGAACGGAAGTAGGGAGCGTAAGTATTTGGGAAATACAATAGTAGAATGAGTTGCAAAAAGTTTTGAAAGCAAAAAAAAAAAAAATCATTTAAGATGGTGAAAGCTCTCATCTTGATGGAATTCCTCAATTATTCTGTGGATAAAAGGACTGAGTAGATCATAAATACGAGATCTTAAAAAAAAATAAGAAGCATTTAAACACATCAAGACAAGTAAAATCAATTATGTTGAAAGTATCACGAAAGAAAAAAAAAATTGATTTAGCAAATGATATTAGTTTTGTGCAAACATCATATTCCAACAAAGAAAATTTGGAGTGCATGTAATTTTTCTCTTCATCTCCTTTAGTATAGACCTTTACAAAAATAATAAAATATAATTGTAGCAAATATATTTGTCTTCGACATCCTTGAAATAATACTAAAAAAAGGATTTTATAATAGAACAGTGAAATACTAGTTAGGAGATTAAAAATAGCATAATTAGATAGAATTTTTGTAGATATATAATTTTGAATCTCATATACAACTGGCGGAAACGTCTCAACGAAGTTGAGTATATATATATATATATATATATATATATATATATATATATATATATATATATATATATATATATATATATATTTATATGTATATATATGAATATATTAATATATATATATATATATATATATATATATATATATATATATATATATATATATATATATATATACATATATATATATACACATATATGTATGTGTATATATATATATATATATATATATATATATATATATATATATATATGTATATATATGAATATATTAATATATATATATATATATATATATATATATATATATATATATATATATATATATATATATATATATATATATATATATACATATACATATATATATATACACATATATGTATGTGTATATATATTATATATATATATATATATATATATATATATATATATATATATATATATATATATATATGTATAATCTTTTGCTTCTTCTATCATGTTAACAGCCCACAAAAGCCTCCTTCAACCTGGTAGTAAAAAAAAAATTCTGTCATAAGTTACTTGTTTGTACAGAACAATATACACAATGATATTTTATACACGTATTGGTTACTGGTTTTCAATAATAGCATATACTACATATTGTAATTTCAGCTCTTATTTTATCTTTCATATGAATAATGAAATGTTAAGGTAGAAACGTGTGTTTGATATATCTAATCTGATAATGGGAAATATAAGCGAAGTCCAATTTCGAACAGAGGCTAGAGTGCAAAGCTACACCTCCCTCTTTTTTCAAGCTTATATAATTTAATTAAAGATGAATTACATAAACAAAATAATGTCAAAATACTAATCTACGGGTAACGTGCATAGCGAAACACGTTATGCTTGCCATAACATAGACGCTAAGGGCAATAACACCACATATGAGAACTGGCCATACGACATTCATTAACTGCTGAGGGACATGGAATATCGAATCCCCATTCTCCCTAAGTTCACATTTTATAATGTGTTTAGATCAATGACAAGCTGGGAAGAGAACTGTCTGAATGGGTTATCAGTTTTAGGGCAGAAAAAGTAAATGAATATTGCCAGCTTCAATCTTGCATATATTTATCGCAAAAGTAGTAAAGACATTATTTTTACTGATTATAAAAGATCTATTCTCATATTTAATTTTTTGCTACTTGGAATTATATGTAAAAAAAAGTCATGGATAAAGAAAACAAAGATGAAAAAAAAATGCTTATGCTTGAACCAGTGAAACCATCAGCTTTAAATAATTTTCACTCTCAAAACTCTACCATCAATTTTTTGACGTAAATACTATAACCTTATACTGGTTTTAGTAATAATACTGCAATTCATGCACTGTTTTTATTCCTTTAAAATCTGATCGAAAAGAGGAAGTTTATCAATATTGATGAAAAGAGTATTTGCATGTTATATATTCATTTTGAGAAAACTTTCCAATAGCCTTTTTGAATTTTTTTTTTTCATTACGAGAATTCCCACGATGATATCGTCAAGAGATAAAATATGCTCTTGTCAGCGCGTGTCAGAGGCCATGCAATATTTTGTGAGAACATTTTGAGCAAGGTATTGAAAAATGGACTTTGAATAATATTCATGATGAGTCCTAACCAAGTAACACGCAAAACCTTTCAGTAAATACTAAAAGGATGTACGCCCATTTCAATAGTAATTGAATATTTGGATCGAGATATTGTGGAAAAAAAAAAAAAAAAAAAAAAAAAAAAAAACATGTAATTGTCTGCAAACATTCGTAGGTTTAAGATATCCAGGCAAATGCTGCTCATCAATAATCTAGTATTTGGGAAACTTATTTCACATGTTAGCTGAAGCTATTGAATATTGTCTTTCTAAATTACTTGGTTTACTTTCACTATCTAGAATTACTAGGACTTATAATACACCACCGATTGAATAGTATGATATTTATATTATGATTCCTGTTGAAAAATTTCATCTATTTTTTTCTTTTTCTATCTTTTCTCGGAGAATAATTATCCTCTAACTGGAGAATAACGAAAAGCTCATTACTTGATGAGTTGTAAACATTTTTTTTTTCAAACTGGATCTCCGGTCTAATAGAGCATTTCACAAGTTATTTTATTTTTCAATCTATAAAACATTAATAGAAGATTTTTCTTATTTCGATACTATACTGTGAATCTCTTAACAATGATATTTAATATCTAGCATATGACTTTTTTGTTACCTTTAACACAATAAAGTTGGTGACATGATGGGAAAACTCGCATAAATTTAGCGTGTTATCTGGGCATTCGGAAAACACAATCCAACTATTTTACGCCTTTCATTTTCGTAAATCAAAACTTATTCTGGTGATGTTTTTTAAGAATGAAATCATTGGCTTTAAATCACTCAACTGGTATATTAATATATGTGCTAAGTGTAATTTCTTTTAGCTTTAGGTGAATCCATGCAACGTAAAACGATTCATATGATGATAGAAATTCTTTGAACTGATGGAATAAAGTTTAAATCCTGTTATACATATTAATCTCTGGCAACGTCATTCAATTAGTTCATTACGGATGTTGCATGATATTTTTTTTTTATAATATTGACTATCCTTTACATCGAGGTCTTTCCGGACAGTTCCATCCTGTTCGTTATACTAGGCCCTTCTCCATCATTATGCTGAATGCTACACAGTAGCCTACTCTAGAAGTTTTATTCCAGCTATAACCAAGTTGTGGAATGATCTTCCTAACCAAGTAGTTGAATCGATATAATTTCAAAAGTTCAAGCTTACAGCAAATGTTTTTATGTTTACCAGGCTCACATAAGTCTTTCTTTATAGCTTATGCATGATATATCTGTTTTAATAGAGTTAATGTTTTAAAACATTTCATTTTAATTGTTCATTGTTTCTTAGATTGTTTATTTATTTCTTTATTTCCATTCCTCACTCAGTATTTTTCCTTGTTGAAGCCCTTGGGCTTATAGATTTTGCTTTTCCAACTAGAATTGTAGCTTAGCTAATAATAATAATAATAATAGTAATAATAATAATAATAATAATAATAATAATAATAATAATAATAATAATAATAATAATAATAATAATAATACTGTTTTTGTAAAAAAAAAATGGAGAAAAAGAAAAGCCCGGTGAATTGACAATTAAACTGCATATAAATAAAAAGTTATATATTGCACTATTCAATGACTGAGCATAACGACATTCATTACCATAGAAATCCTCCATCAAATCGTTTCATCGTTACTTTGTCTTCCATAATTATTCCATCTCCTAATCAATTGCTCCAGCTGACTTATGCCGTGGATAAAAGGACTGAATGTGTTATAAAAATGAGATCTTTAAAAGATGAGATCTAGCCAAATAGAATAAACTCCTTTATGAAATTATTCCGAAATTAGAGAAAATTTCACTTTAAAAGATTATATTACTTTTTTTTGGTGAACATCATGATCTAACATAGAAAATTTTGAGCATATATAACCTTCATTCTTCCCTTTCGCAAACTTTTTCGTAAATATATTCATCTTTGACGAGAAGAAAAGGCTGATGGGGGATTGAACCTGGCTTTATGCGGATTTCCCCACTTAAGTCACATCTCCAAAGATTATCGGCTTGCCTTCTATTTCCAACTCTCCTCCACTCCTCCCCCCGCTCTCTCTCTCTCTCTCTCTCTCTCTCTCTCTCTCTCTCTCTCTCTCTCTCTCTCTCTCTCTCTCTCTCTCTCTGTTTCCATATGGATTGGTTATTTAAAAAATTTACTCGAAATTATTATAAATTTTATTTCACACAACATTTGAAGTAAAATTTTAGGTGTGCCATCTTTATAAAGGTTTACTGCCATCTTGAAAATGGCATATTATTGGTACCCCTTCCAAGCTCCCTTGCCAGACGCTCTGCTGCACACACTGACTCGCACTAACATACGCTTTTGATGGACCATTCCCCTGCCTCAAGCCCCCCATATGGCCACCTTCACAACCAAGTTAAGGCAATTATCAAAAATTTTAACAGGCTCTTCTTAGAAATAAACATATATATAAATATATGTATATATGTATATATATATATATATATATATATATATATATACATATATATATATATATATATATATATATATATATATATATATATATATATATATATATATATAGTATATATATATATATATATATATATATATATATATATATATATATATATATATCACAAGCACACGTGATTTCAATTAATGTAAATATCACCCACGAGCGGCATTTAATACCGAATTCTATCTGGGAATATATATCCACTTGGAATTCATTTTTTGGTAACAGCTTCTGGCCGGGTGGAGATTCGAACCCCCACCTGTGCGGCTTGAAACTATGCCTACAGTGACTTTACCGAGTGAGCTATCAAGAGAGAATAAAAGTTTATGACAAATCTCCGTACATATTCCTATCGAATTTAGGAATCTGTTCATAGACTTGAAATAAACCTATCTCGACCATGATAGCTGAATCGTGAGTTTGTAACACGTGGTTATTTTAAATGAACATATATCACAAGCACACATGATTTCAATTAATGTAAATATCACCCACGAACGGCATTTAATACCGAATTCTATCTGGGAATATATATCCACTTGGAATTCATTTTTTGGTAACAGCTTCTGGCCGGGTGGAGATTCGAACCCCCACCTGTGCGGCTTGAAACTATGCCTACAGTGACTCTACCGAGTGAGCTATCAAGAGAGAATAAAAGTTTATGACAAATCTCCGTACATATTCCTATCGAATTTAGGAATCTGTTCATAGACTTGAAATAAACCTATCTCGACCATGATAGCTGAATCGTGAGTTTGTAACACGTGGTTATTTTAAATGAACATATATCACAAGCACACGTGATTTCAATTAATGTAAATATCACCCACGAACGGCATTTAATACCGAATTCTATCTGGGAATATATATCCACTTGGAATTCATTTTTTGGTAACAGCTTCTGGCCGGGTGGAGATTCGAACCCCCACCTGTGCGGCTTGAAACTATGCCTACAGTGACTCTACCGAGTGAGCTATCAAGAGAGAATAAAAGTTTATGACAAATCTCCGTATATATTCCTATCGAATCTAGGAATCTGTTCATAGACTTGAAATAAACCTATCTCGACCATGATAGCTGAATCGTGAGTTTGTAACACGTGGTTATTTTAAATGAACATATATCACAAGCACACGTGATTTCAATTAATGTAAATATCACCCACGAACGGCATTTAATACCGAATTCTATCTGGGAATATATATCCACTTGGAATTCATTTTTTGGTAACAGCTTCTGGCCGGGTGGAGATTCGAACCCCCACCTGTGCGGCTTGAAACTATGCCTACAGTGACTCTACCGAGTGAGCTATCAAGAGAGAATAAAAGTTTATGACAAATCTCCGTACATAATCCTATCGAATTTAGGAATCTGTTCATAGACTTGAAATAAACCTATCTCGACCATGATAGCTGAATCGTGAGTTTGTAACACGTGGTTATTTTAAATGAACATATATCACAAGCACACGTGATTTCAATTAATGTAAATATCACCCACGAACGGCATTTAATACCGAATTCTATCTGGGAATATATATCCACTTGGAATTCATTTTTTGGTAACAGCTTCTGGCCGGGTGGAGATTCGAACCCCCACCTGTGCGGCTTGAAACTATGCCTACAGTGACTCTACCGAGTGAGCTATCAAGAGAGAATTAAAGTTTATGACAAATCTCCGTACATATTCCTATCGAATTTAGGAATCTGTTCATAGACTTGAAATAAACCTATCTCGACCATGATAGCTGAATCGTGAGTTTGTAACACGTGGTTATTTTAAATGAACATATATCACAAGCACACGTGATTTCAATTAATGTAAATATCACCCACGAACGGCATTTAATACCGAATTCTATCTGGGAATATATATCCACTTGGAATTCATTTTTTGGTAACAGCTTCTGGCCGGGTGGAGATTCGAACCCCCACCTGTGCGGCTTGAAACTATGCCTACAGTGACTCTACCGAGTGAGCTATCAAGAGAGAATAAAAGTTTATGACAAATCTCCGTACATATTCCTATCGAATTTAGGAATCTGTTCATAGACTTGAAAAAAACCTATCTCGACCATGATAGCTGAATCGTGAGTTTGTAACACGTGGTTATTTTAAATGAACATATATCACAAGCACACGTGATTTCAATGAATGTAAATATCACCCATAGTTTCAAGCCGCACAGGGGGGTTCGAATCTCCACCCGGCCAGAAGCTGTTACCAAAAAATGAATTCCAAGTGGATATATATTCCCAGATAGAATTCGGTATTAAATGCCGTTCGTGGGTGATATTTACATTAATTGAAATCACGTGTGCTTGTGATATATGTTCATTTAAAATAACCACGTGTTACAAACTCACGATTCAGCTATCATGGTCGAGATAGGTTTATTTCAAGTCTATGAACAGATTCCTAAATTCGATAGGAATATGTACGGAGATTTGTCATAAACTTTTATTGTCTCTTGATAGCTCACTCGGTAGAGTCACTGTAGGCATAGTTTCAAGCCGCACAGGTGGGGGTTCGAATCTCCACCCGGCCAGAAGCTGTTACCAAAAAATGAATTCCAAGTGGATATATATTCCCAGATAGAATTCGGTATTAAATGCCGTTCGTGGGTGATATTTACATTAATTGAAATCATGTGTGCTTGTGATATATGTTCATTTAAAATAACAACGTGTTACAAACTCACGATTCAGCTATCATGGTCGAGATAGGTTTATTTCAAGTCTATGAACAGATTCCTAAATTCGATAGGAATATGTACGGAGATTTGTCATAAACTTTTATTCTCTCTTGATAGCTCACTCGGTAGAGTCACTGTAGGCATAGTTTCAAGCCGCACAGGTGGGGGTTCGAATCTCCACCCGGCCAGAAGCTGTTACCAAAAAATGAATTCCAAGTGGATATATATTCCCAGATAGAATTCGGCATTAAATGCCGTTCGTGGGTGATATTTACATTAATTGAAATCACGTGTGCTTGTGATATATGTTCATTTAAAATAACCACGTGTTACAAACTCACGATTCAGCTATCATGGTCGAGATAGGTTTATTTCAAGTCTATGAACAGATTCCTAAATTCGATAGGAATATGTACGGAGATTTGTCATAAACTTTTATTCTCTCTTGATAGCTCACTCGGTAGAGTCACTGTAGGCATAGTTTCAAGCCGCACAGGTGGGGGTTCGAATCTCCACCCGGCCAGAAGCTGTTACCAAAAAATGAATTCCAAGTGGATATATATTCCCAGATAGAATTCGGTATTAAATGCCGTTCGTGGGTGATATTTACATATATATATATATATATATATATATATATATATATATATATATATATATATATTTATATATATATATATATATATATATATATATATATATATATATATATATATATATATATATATATATATATATATATATATTTCATATATATATATATATATACATATTTACATATATATATGTATATATATATATATATATATATATATATATATATATATATATATATATATATATATATATATATATATATATATATATATATATATATATATATATATATACAGAGAGAGAGAGAGAGAGAGAGAGAGAGAGAGAGAGAGAGAGAGAGAGAGAGAGAGAGAGAGTGAGAGAAAGAGAGAGATGAGTATGTTTTTACTGATTATTAACAAGTGGTTGTCGTTAATAATCCTAAATACTGATAACCCTTTGTTAAAAGTAACTTTTGAAAATTTTTGGCCTCTAGGAATAAATCAGCGGTAACATGGTCGTTCATCTGCCTCTGCTGAGCCCGTACATAACGGGTAATTACACAAGCTCGACCGATGCCATAACATTGTGTTATCCTTATGAGCTATAACGGCAGGAAACTGGGAATCGTCCACCTGTGAACCCAAGACCAATCAGGCGCAGGTATGCAATACCAGTTCTTAAATAAAAATTTTGTGAAACTGGATTATTTGTGTTCGAAGAATGATGAGGAGATAAAGTTTTATTCCAAATGATTTTTTTTTTCAAAGAATTAGATTTCAAGGAACAATTACATATTCACTGTATTGCACAAAAATGCTAGAGTGAAAAAAAAATATAATAAACTTTTTCTCTTTTAATTAGAAGTCTTCCCAATTGTTAATCTATGCTCCGTAGTTATGAATCAGGATCAGTTTTTTTAACATCCATATGTAGGCTATTCGATTTGTGTCACCTCCATGGATTCCAAAGTCAAGTTTTAAAATGACTTTTAGTTATTTTGATGCCTTCGAACTTATGTACAAACCGTCAGCTTGTGTTGCTCCAAATTATAATCTTTTGGGCTATATACAATCTATTATCACAATGACATACGAATGGATTGTTTAATGATTTTATCATAATCTCGCTTTCAATAATGTTTTTTTTCTTTTTTTTTTTAAATCATAAGGAGATATTTGCAAAATTCTCCAACGTATGATCTTTAGAGAATTTTTTTTTTTTTTTTTTTTACGAAAAAACCTACGCTAACCTATTCTCCACAACTGCTATATACGTTTTCAATTAAATACTTTCATACAGGTATTGTGATTTCGTTATTAGTATTTCATGCGGATTTTACACCCGGATACTAGAAAAGGTTTCAGTATTATTATTCTCTATAATCAGTATTCTTCATCTAGTTCGTATTTGTTTAAGGATAACAAACGTTTAGAAGATCTGCTCTCATAGCTTTAAGATATTTCGTTGATTTTAAAGCAGAAATTTTGTTATGTTTAGGAATGATTTTATTTTTTTTTTTTTTGTTATCTAGAAAAATTTTCAACATTAACTTTTTGTATCAATGAATAGAGAAATGAATAAGGGAATGATTACAATGGCATTGGATGTAAATGAAAATTTCTAGATTTGGAACACAAAATTTGTCATCGTACATATTTTGTTTCATATCCATTTCAGTATATTGTCAAAATATTGATGCACAGGGATACATATGCATGTGTTATATTTTTAGAGAAAGAACGTCTGAATGTTTTTGTATATATCTGAAACCCCTCCCTCGCTGTCTCAACTAATAAATCTCAAAAGACAATATCATGGTTCTTTCTATTGGAGGGTAACTGAGGATTTACAAATGAATTGCCTGTCAGATTTTTCTCAATATTTTTATGAGTACCGGGAGCAGAATCCCAAAGACTAATACCAGGAATCGAAAAGATGCTGATTGAAAGACGAATCATCTATACGAAAAATTATATTAGGGTTTTTTGTTTAATATGAAAACGTGAAAAGGAATTTAACAGCCGTTATTTTTATGGAAAAGTTTATGATATAATCAAATACGAGAACCTACTGGTTTTAGATTATTATCTTCTAAAGGTTTTTCATTTTTTAAATATCTGGTTTACGCTTTCACGAACACTAGAGATAGAATATATTTCTAACATAAAGAGATTAAACAGCAATAACTACAGTTAAAAGAAAAATAGTTTTGATGAAGAAATTATGGTTGAATAAAAGCTAATTGGAAAACTTAAAATTTTTTAACTTGAAAGATTATTAAAAAAGCTATTGAATACAATTACTGACATTACTGACACCCTTAGAGAGAGAGAGAGAGAGAGAGAGAGAGAGAGAGAGAGAGAGAGAGAGAGAGAGAGAGAGAGAGAGAGAGGTGGGGGGGGGCGATATTTGTGCCCCTCTATTCTTTATTCCTTAAATAAGTCCCATTAGAACCGACAAAGTTAAAAGCTGCCGGTCCCTCTGGAAAATAAGAACAATGTTCAAGAATTCAAAGGGAATACAAAGCATTTTTTAATTTTTTGCATGTATTTTTGTGATGAAACATTCATGAATATTTAATCATATGAAAATGTTCTAATAATTTTGAATATATTATCCAAAATGTGAAACATCAGCATAAAAGTCAGCATTAAAAACTTCCAAGAGTAGACGCAATCTATGTAATTTACTGTTAAAATTTATCCAAACCATTTGAGAGTGATTTGGAAACAGATTTTCGTTGGGATTTGCATTATTTTTTTTTATCTTAATTTTATCGTGAAATGTGACTGTAAAAGAAATTCTTTCTTGGCCAATCATTAAGTGCCGCAATCAAAACACTCAGGTTCATGAATTGCAGTCTGTGATGACAATATTTAAGGATGATTACTGTTTTATAAAGTGAGACGTAAGAAAAGATTTTATTTTTTTTAAATTTCC
>NC_090725.1:61646915-61649415 GCF_036898095.1 Palaemon carinicauda | reverse complement strand
CTAATTCTTTTTATACCATTTTCCTCAAAATTACAGCTACAATTGGAAATCTTGCCAAAAAAGAAGATAAATAAAAAAAAAAATGAAATATTTTAAGAAATCAAGTAATTCTACCCGTACTCGTAATATCAGATTTTCTCAACTAGATTACCGAACATTATGAATGTTTTGAAAACAGTTTATTTCAGGGTGGAGTAAGTATAAACCAGGAAATGTATTAAGAGTAATCCTGGGACTGCCTCATTGCCGAATGATGGAAATAATCCAAACTTCAGAAGATCCTCTCGTCTTTATAACTAAGGTATTCCAGAAATTATGATACCTAAAGTGAATCTCACTATATAGAATTAAGGTTATTGGCACAAATTAAAAATTCAGATAAAAATAATATCTGTATTTACGGATCTAATAACACAAGATCATAACTAAGAGTCTTTTAACTTAATTTTAGTAAATTATAATATAAATAAATTAATAGTTCACTACATTCTCCCAATCTTAATGCATACGTAAAACTACGAGCATAACAATTTGGCATTGTTATTCACTTGAATAATGATGTAATATCATAATACCTACATAGATTTGTACGACCAATTAACAACAACACTAATAAAACAATAAAACTAGGTAAAACATATCTTTTTATAAATAGAGCTAAAATTCAAGGGATAATCCATTTTGAGTAACAACAGCCACAGAGAAAAGTATGTTACGGTAAATTCCTTGCAAATTGATTATAATGCTTAGAATGAATTCGCTATCGTCTGAAATAATCTCTATTTTTTTTCTCAAAAACAGATGCTTTACCAGACTGGACGAGCTCTCAAAGCTGTACAAGTAATAAAACAGAAAGGTGACTTTTGTATAGAAAAAAAAAAAGACTAATGTTACTGACCATAGGAAGTTAATACTAGGTCACAACTACCGTGTAATAGATTTGCAACGTGAAACTGGGGTGGAATATTTAGTCTTTGTGAAAACAGAATCGTAATGGAACAAATGATTATCAAGGGATTCTTATTGTGCAATACGAATGTAAAAAATATGTGATGATGATGATAATGAGGAGAAGGGGGAAAGACAAACGACAAGGATAATAGTATCATGTCCACTTCAGCTGTGTTCTCAAATACTTCATTCTTTACGGGAGCTCCTTTTTATTGAAAAATACAACATATAGCCAGTCTTATATATTTTCAAGAAATATATTTCAAATAATATATATTCTTTTTACTTTTTCCTTATTTTAGTTTATTAATGCACCCTGATACATGGGCTATTTCAAGATAAAGTCACAAATAAAAGTTTTTCAGTTTCGTTGTATATGCTCTTTGCTTTGTCGAGAAACGTTAATCGTTTTTGTGACGTCTTCGTGTCATTCAATGGGTTACACGCAATGCAATCTACAAAATATAAAAATCTGAGAAAAAACATATCAATATTCTTCTTTTTATATTGATATCGTGTTCTGTATTATGATATTGATCATGGGGGATTGAGTTCAGGGATAGAAAGATGCATAGAATGAGAAAAACTATTAATTTTTTAATCATCTTGGAGCTCTTAATTACCAATATGGTATGACATGGGTCTTGTTTGGTCGTGGATGAAATAATTGACGCATCCCCAAAAAACAAAACGTGAAGGAGGCTTTCTAAATAAGAGAAAATTTATCCAGAAATCAATGGTATATTTAAGTTCTATCTTTTTTTGTCTTGTTTTGCTATGTATTTCAATTTTATCTATCTTGTGAAAATTAATTATACTGCATTTTACCACGATCTTTCTTAATGCTATTTTTTATTCAATTGGTACAAAATATGGATATAAATCTCATGCAAACCATCACCAACACGTAGATATTTTTATAGATAAAAGGATTAATAAAAAAAAAAATATAATAATTTAGACCCTTTTAGTGTCATCTAATTCAAGATATCTGTCATGTATGATCTTGAATGATTTTAAAAATTCATGTTTTCATCTCCACTACTTCATATCTAAAGGATAAATACCTATTAATTATGGATTAAAAAACAAGAGGAAGTAAGAAGTAACGCGATATATTTAGAAAAAAATAAATAAGTAAATAATTACATACAATATCCTGAACTGAGTAGAACAGTGTTGTCGATTCCGGCAGAATATTCATTGAGGAAAATATCAGTTGCAAATGGAGATGTCAACAGAGCATCAACAATGTATGATTAAACTTTTCTGTGAGCAAAAGGCAGTCAGAGAGAGAGAGAGAGAGAGAGAGAGAGAGAGAGAGAGAGAGAGAGAGAGAGAGAGAGAGAGAGAGAGAGAGAGAGAGAGAGAGAGAGGATTTCTTTCAATAGAAAGACAAATCACGCTCAATTTTATATTATTGTTACTTCTGACCAGCGGAAGCTCTTTGGTAATGGAATTCGAACATCAATAATATGAATATTCCTAATTCTCTTTAAAACTTTTTATTATTCCTATCTCTCAACATACCTCGATGAGGCTTAATGAC
>NC_090725.1:61629415-61636915 GCF_036898095.1 Palaemon carinicauda | reverse complement strand
GCTTCACCCTTAGTTGTTTTAGGGATAAATTTGATCCAGAAGTTTCTCCTTTAAAGAGCTGTCCTCCCCTGAAGTCTGAAGTTCTACGGAGATAGGCCTTTAGACACTCTACAGGACATAGAGAGACATCTTCCTTCAGAGGGCAGATTCTCCAGGGATCCCACCTCTTAGTGGGTAGCTCGTTTTTAGCAAGAAAGGATGGATCAGGAAAAAGATTCAGTTCTCCTACTTCCGTGAGCTGAATGTGACCCTCATCTCTGGATATGGCCACTATTTCACTAACTCTAGCCCCAGAGACTATAGCAAACAGAAAAATAACCTTTTGGGTTAGATTCTTAAGAGAACAATCTTCATTGTTCACAGATGAGGCATAATGTAAGACCTTGTCCAAAGACCAAGAGATGGGCTTTGGTGGTACTGCGGGCCTAAGCCTAGCACATGCCTTCATAATGTTATTAAAGATTTCATTCGCCAGATCCACTTACAATGCATATAGGAGAGGCCTAGTCAAGGCTGACTTGCACGTATTTATCGTATTGGCCGCCAGCCCTTGGCTATGAAGGTGGACAAAGAAGGACAGACAGAAGTTCATTGAAATTTCTTTCGGTCCTTTTGCTTTGACAAACGCAGCCCACTTTTTCCAGGAAGACTCATATTGTCTTCTAGTCGACTTGGCCTTGTATTCTTCTAAGATTTCTATTTTCCCTCTGAGATCCCAAACCTTTTTCTAACCGCTAGGCCGAGAAAATCATGAAATGAAGGGTTTGGGTTCTCTGTGATAAAACGAAGGCAGTTAATTTCTGAACCTTCGGAAATATACCTAGGATCAGAACTAGGACCAGCCTTGGGCTATCTGGGAGCCAAAAGAGCTACTCCCCCTTAGAAGTATCTGAGCCTGTTGAGGACCTTCAGCAGGTGATTGGATGGGATTAATAGGTGTACCTAAGTCCATCCCTTTCATTCCAGAGACAAGCCGTTTATCAGTCCCACTAGAGGATCCTCGTATGGGGCTACATATCGGTGTAGTTTCTTGAAGACGCTCGTGATGAAGAGGTCGATCTGCAGTTCCGGGACTTATTCCGATCTGGGAGGGAATATGTCTGCGTCCATGGACCATTCCCACTCTATCGGCTTTGACCGAAATAGAGTATCCACCGTCACATTGTGGATCAGTTGTAAATGAACTGCTGGTAGGTGCCATCCCTTTAAGAGAGGGATGGGTAACTTCACCAAGACTGTATGAGACGTTCGATTGTGACTTCTTATTATCGCTTCGGTGTCCCAGATTAATCATAGGGAGTCTGATCTGTGTGGAGGGGGCTTCCCCACTCATGAAAGGACAAACAGAGTCTTGGGAACTTCGTGCTTTAATTTTTGTTAGAGAAGCGATTAAAGGGGGACCAATCTCAGTCTTTTTTTATCTCTTCAAGCATTTGATGCATGTTTTCTCCAGACTCTTAACGCATCTTTCGGGTGTGCCCTTAGCACCAGGTCTGTCACTATTGCGAACTTGGGAAAGTTTAGCGCTTTCCCCTGTTGCGTATTGTGGCAATCTGACTGATTACCTGAGTCTCTTGACAGATCTCACGAGCTGCTTTTATATGACTGAGGGTTTTTTTAACCATCGAAACCCCTGAGCTGGAGAAAGTCGAGACTTCTAGAAGCTTATCTTGCATCCGTGATGTTCCGGGAACCGGGTCATGTCTTTGAATGCACATTGGCCATACACTTCGGGTGCTGCCCACCCCAGCCTCTCGGTCAGGTATATTAATACCTGAACTATTTCTAGGCTTGACTTTGATGTGACTAAGTTAGTCAATCCTATGAAGATACTTAGGACTGTGAGTCCAACACGTATCTTTCCTAGGATGAATGTTAATCTATGTAAAATGAATTTTAGATAGGAAGAAGGGGGGTTGTTGACTGGAGGGTTCCGAAGGACACCTTTCAGGTCTGACAAGACTACGAGCACCTCTAATTGGAACAAGGTCCAAATGTTCAGAAGGATTACCATTCAGAACTTGCTGTTTTTTATGAACTTGTTTAGTGGAAACAAGTTCAGAATGACTCAGAGATTTCTTGAGTCCTTCTCGTGAACACAAAACAGCCTTCCCTGGAACTCGATGAGCTATATTTTTCTCACCGCCTGTATGGTCTATAGCTCTCAGGTATACTCCTCCAGGACGGTTTTGAACTGTAGGAGAAGGTAAGGAAACGATGGTAGGGGCATTTCTGTTTCCCATCAATGGCTCATCTTGAATAGGCTTTGGACCAAAGGATCGAAGGTCCTGCGATCCTGAGGGAATGTTCCTTTTTATGCTTCGAATAGTCAGTAGGCTTAGACTTTTGACCATCTACCTGTAGCATCGTGGTCACTGGAATAGTGGGATGTTGTTGAGCAGCCCGGATATTTCCAGCATTTTCGATCTTCTTTTTAGGTTGGGAACCCACAACCACAGAAGATTTTCTCTTTGAAGGAATGCCCCATTTTTGGAGAAGACTTATGTTCTCCATGGTGGCGTTCTTAATTACTTACTTAATTACCTCGTGTGGGAAGAGGTCTTTACCCCAGATGTTGGAAGATATTAGCTTCCTTGTTTCGTGTTTCACTGTTGCAGCAGCGAACACAAACTCTCTACATGCCCTCCTAGCCTTCATAATGGCGTAAAGGTCCTTCACCAGGGTAGCCATATGCATTTTGGCTATGTGTGGGGTATTTTCGTAGGTTGAACACAACTCTATGTAGTTTTGTAGAGAAAGGAATGTCGCAAGTCTCTCCTTTGACTCATGTTCATTATACAAGAGCAACTCAGACAATTTAGGGAGACATACCTTGAATTGTCGACTTGCGACATCCTTGTCTAATTTTCCTACTGAAAATGTCAAATGGACTTCCTTCCAATCCTTTTCCTGTCCGGGAAAAGCTGGTGATAAAGGCTTGCACTCATCGAGTGTGGGACATGGCTTACCCGCCTCTACCGCTTTGGCAACAGAAGTAAATGCCTTCCCCATAAAGGGGAATGAGACTGAAGTAGGAGAAAGAAAGGAAGGGTGTCTGTTATTCAATGAGAATACCTTCGACTCTAAATAACCCGCCTTTTTTAGACTACCTGAAAGGATAGTCTGTGCCTTATCATGTTTTAGAATCATGACCTCCTTTGGTTCCGTTTTTTTTTCTTGACTTTGGTTTGTACTTCAGTCGAACCCAACAATTAGGGAAAGCATCAAAGCTTGACCAAAATGGAATTTTGTCCAAAGGAACAGCACTTATTTTCTCTGAGATGTAGAGATTGCCATTTGAAATCGGCATCTGCTCCGCAAACCTCTGGGGATTGGTTATGGAGCATGTTGGTAGGTCTTGATTCATGAGTCGTATGACTGACCCCTGGGAAGCGACAAGAGAAGCTTTACAAGGCTCTCTCTTGCGTTTTACTTCCTGCTTTTCGTTTTGTTTACGAAAACTCTCTATTTGATTCTTCAGCTGGATACATAATTGCACCACATTATCCAATAGAGGGGTAGAAGATGAAGATGTCAACATCGATGGCTCTATAGCCGGCATAGGCGGAGGAGATTCTGACACAACATTTTTCTCTTCTACCCTGGGGCACTTCCTGCCCTCAATCGCAAAGGTTTTTTGGCCGTCAGGGGATGTAGTTTGCTCTTGAGGTACTACTATTTTCTCACTTGCTTCCGGAAATCGCCGGTTACACATCCTATCATTAGGTAGGAAAGATCCCAGAGAGATCTTTTGAAAGCCTCTCACCCAGTTGCGTAATTCATATTGAGCTGTATCCCTAGTCTCCGTAGACTTGGGATTTTCAAAACCTTCAGACATTAATGTCCGACATATATTGCAAACCTGTGGGTTCCAATAATGTAGGGATCCGAAAATATAATTGCAGGGGGTATGAAACCTGCAAGTATTATGACCGTAAAAATACTTACTCTTGGCCTTGCAGAGGACTGCAGCACAAGGTATCTGGTGTTCCTCCTGTAAAGAAAGGAAAACCAAATGAGTATACAATGGATTATCTCCTTGACAATCAACATGCAACTGTCCTTTACAATAGAGTAGCTTAGGATGGTAAGCTATAAAGGGATAGTAGGAGATACATACTTGTGTACCCCTGTGAGGAAATACTGTTACCTCCCTTCAGTATTAACTACATGGAGATTTCTCTATTGAGTAACTCCAAGTAGAAGGGCTCTTACCCCTAGAGGTAGAGAAGTATCAAATCACTGTTCCAAAATAATATTAATACTCTGGGGTCAGGATGACTGATTCTCTATCAGAATATTGAAGAAAACTATTCATTCAATATATGAGCGGTACCAGCAGAATGCTCGTACAAGGGTACCAAAGGTATGTCAGAAAATACTACTGTATAATGGTACTGTAGTTTTCTAATTGCAGTAAGTCTATATTGCAATTTACTGGCTACTGTACATCATGAATTGTAGTCTAGTCATTATGCTGCCTTCATAGTAGCATATGACAGTACAGTCCATCTAGCATGAAGCCAGCTGGACTAGGAAAATAAAGACATATATTTGTATATCCCACTCAGCCTATTTGCTGTAGTCTTCCTACTATATTAAAATATAGTTTCCTGATCAGGGAGACTCAAGGAAAAAGGCTCTACCCTTTAAGGGTTAGGAGTGTATTACTCTTGCCTTGAAGTGTTTAATATTGTAGGGTAATCCTAATACTGATTCTAATCAGGATATTGAAGAAATCATATTCATTCAATATAGGATTGGGCTCAGCAAATGCCTGTGTTGGATATCCAAAATATATTGGAAATAACTACTAGTATAAAATATATAGTAGTTTTCTATCTGCAGTATAATCTATACTGCAGATTTACTGGCTACCTGTATAACATGCACAGTAGTTCAGCCGGCATGTTGCCGGCAGAGGTAGGTCTTTCCGGCATACCCGGCATGCTAGCTAGAGAGAGAGAGAGAAAGATAGCATGGAAAAAGGCTACTCCTTACTGTGAATGTATACAGTAATTAAGGATGTAAAAGCCTAATTTGACTGCCTTTCTTCATAAAAGAAGGTTCTAATAGAAAGGGAGAATGTACCATTCAGGCTTCCATGCAGCTACATTACATTTGCCGGCAATTTACCGCCGAAACACTGCCTGCTGGCAAGCTTCTAGCAGTACCAGTACAGTCGGCGTGCTGCCAACTGAGTCAGCACTATCTTTGCAGGCCTGGCCGGCAGTACCCCCGGCAACAGAACCTATAGCAGCAGTCCAAGGGAGGACTGAAGAACCTTGGGGACAAGGGACTTCCTACTCGCAGCCATCATGGCCACCGGCAACCGCCTGCTACCGGCAGCCATCTTGGCTGCCGGCAGTCATCAGCTAACGTCAGGGACCATAGCAGCCGGCAGATGATGTGGTTGGCGGCAGTATGCCCTGCCGTCAGAGAAAGTCATGGCTAGAGAGGGAGTCTGGCTGGCTCTGGCAGCCTATAGGCAATGGTAAGGTTGCAAGATGCCGGCCTAAAGAAAGAAAATAGCTCAGCCATCAAAAGTGGATAGAGGGGTAGTGAACAGGGTCCTGTAACGAGTGTGAAAGGAACTGGCAAAATTGTCAGTCCTACCACCTGTTAAAAGAAACTCCGTTTCAGTATCGGCAGAATCCCAGGTGACAGGAGAGACTCAGTTCTCCAACCCAGAGATTGCCGTCACAGTTAAGGGGATGGTGGCACTGCCGCCTCCTTTCAACAAAGAAGAAACAGAGTTCCAGTGCCACGTTATCCTAGGCTAAAGAATACTACTCTTCAGCCCAGAGTACTGTGGCACAGGACTAGTCTTTTAGTCGCAGGGAGAAGATGGTATCCTTCCATAACTTCGAGTGCGGCTAATGAGGGCTAACCTCCATTGCAGGCCACCTAGCCGGCAGGGGAATGATGGTATCCTACAACCCATTCGCCCTGCCGGCAGGTCGCTGACATAAGACTAAATACTCTGAGATTTTGACTAAATCCCAAAACCTGCTGGTATACCACAACCAACGGTTAAGGGAAGAGGCAGGAAAAACCCTAAGTTAGTCTTGTCTGAATAAAATTCAAGGTACGGCCATTAGGGTTGTAGCCTGAGTCTACATTATGAGGGAAAGAGGTTACCCTTCAATCTCCGAAGAGACGTGTAATGTTTCAAAACGTTCTAGGAGTTATCAGTCTCCACTGAATGAAAACAATACACTAGGGTAACCGGGGAATGTCTGAACGTATAGTAAAACGTCTAGGTTAGGTTACCTAGGCTACACGAGATCTCGGTTACCTAAATCACCGAAACTCTAAATATACGATCGACAGAGATAAAAGGAAAAAAATTATGCACACTATCAAATATTTACAAGAATAATTGCTAATATAGCTAAATAATCAAAATAATTGAAGAAGGCTATTTAAAACTGGAAGTCGTTCTGCTATCTAAATAACACATGCCTAATGAACGACAGCTCTCATGGCGCCTCCAGTAACTGGCCTAGTTCTTAGGCACAATAAAATACTCTAATTTCATTGTGAAACAAGAGCTAAAATATATTCATAGTAAAGACCCGATACTCAACTTTCCAGAGGTGGAAGAAGATGGAGAAAGCATAATAAAAATCCTGTAAAACGATCGGAAAGTTAGATCACCTCCCTGGTGATCTAGCTTCTCTGTTGAACAATGAAGAGTGTGCGTTAAAGGATTTGACACAAAAAGTTATTTTCCTATTTGCACTCGCGTCCAGGGCCAGGGTTAGTGAGATTGTAGCCCTCTCGAGAGAGGCAGGTCGTGTTCAGTTCCTGGATGGGGGAGAACTGAACCTGTTTCCGGATCCTACGTTTCTCGCCAAGAATGAGTTACCCACCAACAGGTGGGGTCCCTGGAGAATCTGCCCTCTGAAAGAAGATGCATCTCTATGTCCAGTAGAATGCCTAAAGGTCTATCTTCGTAGAACTTCAGACTTCAAGGGGGGTCAACTATTCAGGGGAGAAACATCAGGCTCAAATTTATCTCTGAATCAACTCAGAGCGAAAATCACATAATTTATTCGCAGAGCGGATCCTGACAGTACACCCGCAGGTCACGATCCGAGGAAAGTTGCCTCATCCTTAAATTTCTTTAATTGTATGGATTTTGAACATCTCAGTTCATACACTGGCTGGAAGTCTTCCAGAGTGTTCTTTCGCCACTATGCGAAGCAAGTAGAGGAACTAAAGAGATCTGTGGTAGCAGTGGGTCGCGGTGTTAACCCTACTGTTTAACTCTGCGAGGAACAGTGGTTTTAATTGGGACGATTAATTCCAGGGTGAGTGTGTAGTTACATACTGTACTACAAACTAAGTGAGGGCACTGTGTTGCCCATGTAGACTGTTCCATTTCCAAAGGTGAACCTAGCATAAGTACAGACATGTGTGCCGAGCGTTTCTAACGCTAATGTCATTGATTTGTAATAGAGACTTTTATGACTTTGATACCTCGGTATCTTAAAA
>NC_090725.1:61596915-61624415 GCF_036898095.1 Palaemon carinicauda | reverse complement strand
TTGCTAATTAATATACGTAATCGTTTTCCTCTGTTTTTTTTTATAAAGACTACAGATTTCTTAGCTCAAAGGTTAGTTATTACTCGGCGCAAGTTAGCAGGAAGAGGAACTTTTAGCACTTGATGGAGAATTGGTAATATTACTTCACTATGTAAGTGTGATTTTGGTATTTCAAGTCCCAGTTTCAATAACTATGATTTTATC
The DNA here is from genome assembly GCF_036898095.1 of Palaemon carinicauda. Lineage (NCBI taxonomy): Eukaryota > Metazoa > Arthropoda > Malacostraca > Decapoda > Palaemonidae > Palaemon > Palaemon carinicauda. The sequence goes on along the minus strand of NC_090725.1, from coordinate 61,624,211 downwards.
TAAAGTTTTTGAGCGTCTTAGGGCAAAACATATTAATAAGTTTGTTGAAGGTAATCATCTGTTCCCTAGTTTGCAACTGGGTTTTCGTAAAGGCCTGGGAGCATGTGATGCACATCTTATAATCTGCAATGCTATACAGAAATCCCTTGATTGTAGTCAGGAAGTTCGTATGACTGGCCTTGATTTTAGTGCTGCCTTTGACCACTGTTGGGAGGGGGGTGGGTCATCTCTTAGCATTATTATGGAGTTTTTAAGTAATATATCGCAGAGTAGTTTTTAATGGGCATCATAAGGAGTATATGAAGGGAATATCTGGTGCTCCTCAGGTTAGTGTTCTTGGCCCTTTACATTTCATACCGTATGCATATGAGAAGTGGTTTGGCCTAAAAAACAAGCATGTTGCAAATGCAAATGGTGCTACTGTTTTTGGATCAATTCCATCTCCTGCATGTAGATTTGAGGTTGCTAAAAACTTAATAGAAATCCAGCTAAAATTATTGCACGGGTCAAATTATGGGGCAGGGAGTTGAATCCTAATAAAACTTGTTTAATTGTATGTAGGTCAAGGAAAGTGACTCCTCAATATCCAGAACTAAGCATTAATAATGTTTCTTTAACTCCGTATGACTCTTTTTAAGATTCTAGATGTGATTTTCGGCAGTAAATTTACTTTTATGAAACACATTGCCAAAAAAAAATGTTTATTGAGAAAATCATTTAAGAATTCATTGAGTATTCTGTACTGAAGAAATATTTTTTAATCTTTCATTCTTCCTTGTTCGAGTATTGTTCTCCTGTGTAATTTTCGGCTGCAATTTTCATCTTAGGCTGAATAATACACAGTATTCTAAATGTTTCATTCCAGCTATGACCAAGTTGTGGAATCATATTCCCAATCAGGTAATTGAATTAGTAGAACTTCAAAAGTCCAAACTTACAGCAAATATTTTTATGTTGAGCAGGCTGACATGAGTCTTTTTGTATTTTGAATATGGAATATCTGTTTTATGTTGTCACTGTTTTTAAAACATTTCATTTTGATAATTCATTACTTCTCTTATCTTCAATACATTTTATGATTTCCTTTCCTCGCCTGGCCATTTTTCCCTGGTGGAGCCCTTGGGCATATAAAATCTTTCTTTTTCCAGCAAGGGTTGTAGCTTAGCTAGTAATAATGATAACTTCGATATTGGGACAAACAATTGCTTTTTCCACAGGACACGAGATCGAGATCAAAGGACAATAAGTATGGGATGAACAGCTTTTGGTAAATAAAATGAGATTATAAAAGTAAAGTGTCAATATTTCATAAATAAATATTTAATTAGATGTTCCTAGTGGTATTAACTTATGCGTCAGAAATATAGGCCTTACAAAAGCCTTAGATCATAAGCTAGTTACAGAACAAATAGCTACTGGAAGAATAATGATAGAAATAACAATAAGAGTCAGGAAAAGAGCAACATGGATACGAGTGCAAATGAAAGTAGAGGACATTTTAGCAGGATGTAGTATAGAGATATAGTCAAAGACAGGACTTATAACGAAAAAGACAAATAACATATGGATATTAAGATTAAGAGAAAGGGTCACTAAATATTACAAAAGAAAAAGGGGAAGGAAGAGAAAACAATGCATTGACGAACTAAGGAATATTGCGGTTTTGACTGGCATAGAAAGAACGTAAATAGACGGAAGTGGAAGGTCATGCCTAAGGCATTTTTTGCTGCAATGGACTAGTAGTGGCTGATGATGATGATGAATATATATATATATATATATATATACATATATATATATATATATATATACATATATATATCTGTGTATATACACAAAAAATCATATATATATATATATATATATAGATAGATAGATATAGATATATATATATATATATATATATTTATACATATATATCTATATATATATATACATATATGTATGTATGTATATATATATATACATATATATATATATATATACATATATATATATATATATGTATATATATATATATATATACATATTTATATATATATATATATATATACATATATATATATATATATATTTATATATATAATATATATATATATATGTGTGTGTGTGTGTGTGTGTATGCTTGTGCTTAAAATATTCACGTAGTGTGTATGAGGGAGTGACAGGGGGGAAAGAGAGAGATTGAATTAGTCCTTTTATACCAAAAGATGTTTAACTGTTCTTTTGGTAGTTTGCATGGTGGAGTTATTCTACTGCTAGCACCAACATGCCTTCCAGAAAGGAAGGAGTAGTTCTATAGCCAAATCAAAGAGAACAAAAACTTTTTTCCGCAGTAGTACAACACACATACTCTTCCAAATCAAAAGTTTGAGAGCTGGAAGAGAAAAAAATAAAGGTGATAAGCCATGATCACAATTTAGGACATATGATAGGTAGTCATTCATATAATTCGGGATTGAAAAAACATTTTTTTCCTTCTCCCACACCTATTGGATATGAAACTCATAGAGATATAGCAATTGGTGTGTATATATCCTTGTAACATTCCGCGTTACATCTTGAAAAAAAAAATGCAATCTCTGTCTGCTTTAGATTTATGCTTTTATTAAAAATTATACTCATAATTTAATGAGTCAACTCATTACGTTTCTGCTACTTGGTGATATCAATGCATAAACTCCTCTGGGGGGGGGGGGGTTAATATACTCGATTCGCAGTGTAAAATAGTAATACCGTTATTTGTAGGGTGATGAGTCGATGGCCTTCCTTAATAGCTAATATAACCGGTTATCTCCCAGACTTGAGTTTTTGTTCTTCCATCATCCATTAGTATTATGTATGGTCAGTCAATGGTTATATGAAAGGAAGTGATCAATTTCCAACTTATTGAAACATGTTAAAACATCGTAAGTGTATCTCCCTCTGACCTGGATGAAGAGTTGCCTTGGACAAAGAACTCTCGTAATGAGGCCAACCGTTTTTACTGCAACAACTTTGAAAAGTCCTTATGATGCTATACCTCAAAAACTAAAGGAAACCCTCACAGACCCGCAGAAGCTGTGTTCTGAGAAATAATATTATAAAATGCTACAAGTGATAAACATATGGGGGGTTCTTCTCAAATTGAAGTAATATGTGAACATACCCTTGCAAACCAGAACAAATATTTTAAGAAATACAAGAATCATGGCCATACTACAATAACGGAATCAATAAAGAAAACTTCAATGAGACCTATTAAAAAAAAAGAAAAAAAGAATTTACAGAAAACAAGTTTAATTTTTTCACCCTTGCTTACTTTGAAAATTAGTAATACTGTCATCAGTGTTCCTCCTGCAGTTTGCGAGAAACTAGGTCAACGCTTTTTTAGTATCAGAAACCCGAAAAATTGTTCTGATGAGTTTCATGGAATGTGTGAATCTCATATTGCCCTAGGTCTAAGCTCTAATAGAAGAGGGATATATAATGACTACTTTTCCCTTAAAAATCTTAGAAAAGCCCATTCTACAGTAGAGGACACAGCCTTGGGGAAGACACAATATTATATCAAATGTTGAAACTTCTTCAAAAAAAGACAAACATTTTTGTCTTAGAAATCATAAACAGAATGTGAGAGTCTGGTATATTACCCAAGAGCTGGAACATGGATTTTTTTTTTCATTCTTGCTAGAAAAGAATAACGATGTGTTGGAATGTACTAGATACAGGCCACTTACAGTCTAATTTAGTATCTATAAATCCATAAGCTTTATTTCAGAAAGCCTGCGTGTCATATACTCTCTAAATCTTTTGCTTAGATTATGCAATGAAATTCAATAATACTTCTCTAAGAAATATCAAAATATTGGTGTTTCTTTCGTTTTGAGAAGGTCCAATTCTTTACCTGGTGACATGGTATAATAAATGTTATACAAAATGGATGATCATTGTAACACTATGAGATTCATTTATTCTCTACTATCGGTTAGATTTATAAAGGTAGAAGTGGGAAGCAATTTGATTCTATAGGAAAGAATACCTTAAGGTAGCTACATCAATTACAAAATTTCCTTTCCTATAAAAAGAACTCTGTTTGTTTAAGATTTGGCGATATACTACCATGTATATGATGCTACATCTGCCGGAAAGCATTTGCAAAAGCAAAAGTCCGTCAATGCCATCAGTAAATGAGGAGACCAGCATAGTATCAAAGTTTTTTCTTATAAGACAGTGGTTTTCCGATTTACAAAACATCTATATGCTGAAGTAGTATCTACTTTGACTTTAAAGGATAGTATTTAACCTATTTCGCATGGTATTCGATTTCAGACTCATTTGGACTAGTCACATTGATGCATTATGATTATAAGTCAAGAAATATCTCAAGTTTTTTAAAAGTTGTGTTTTGGTTTTATTTTGTGTACAAATAGAAAGTCCTTAATGATGCTATATGATTTGATTCTTGGAGAAGATTAAAACTTGAACATGGCTTCCAAAAATACTCTTATGTAATCATAAACATAAGAATTTGGGAGAAATATATGTTAAACATGATACGTGTCATATAATATACTTAGATGCATTTCAAACTTCCCGAGATAGGAGCATTCATGTGGGTAGTACCATGTTTCCATTTGATCTGCGAAGAGAGGAATTAGGTGTGAGGTATATGTGTGAAATTAAAACTGTCTTCAATAACCTCTCCATTGTCTTTAAATTATGGAAACCTAGAGAGATTTTACTGCTCAAGATCATCAAATCCCATCCAAATATAACTGGTGGATCAAGTTGATGACGTTCTTCCTAAGACGCAAAGAAATCAGATAATTAAATATTCGTGTGATAGCCCTAAGTCAAGCTATGTGTATATGTCCAAAATCAATCATAAAGGAAAACCTCTCATAAAAGAAGCCAATTCCAAATTCAATGAACAAGATGCTTTACACAAGGATTATACAAAACTTTATAACACTGGCTAAAAGTCGGAAGATGGTGTTAGATGTGCTGCAGTCAACAAAATTAAATCCTATTTAGCTAAGTTACCTGACTGCGCCTCTGTATTTACCGTATTTATGATAGTATTAGTGAAGGGTTTCAAGCTTCTTTTAAAAACGGAATGTAAGACATTTGTAATGTACTAACTAAAATAATGCAATAAAATTCTAAAAGCTTTAATCTATCTATATACCAAGGTACTTCCCCTAATTTTGGGTGGAAGGCAACTTCAAAATAAGGGAACAAAAGGGGACCCTTCCCCTCTCCCCTCCTCCCAGCATAACAGCGGATTCAGTCAAGTTTGATTGGTACTGCTATGGTGACACAGCCACCCTCCCCCATTTTTATCCACAACTGAAACTCCACTCGCTGAATCTCCTACTGCTGCTACCTCCGCAGCCACCAAGCAACTGGAAGAAGCAGCAGGGCCTACCAGAACTGCGTCATAATCGCTAGCCATTCATTCCTATTTCTAGCACACTCTCTTGCCGCTCCCACATCTATCATCTTATCAACCCAAGCTTTCTTCACTCGATCCATCCACCCATATATACCTTGGCTTTCCTCTTGTACTCCACCCATCAACTCAAGCAATCATCACCTTCTTTAGCTGGCATATACTCTCATTCTCTCAACATGGCCAAACCACCTCAACACATTCATATCCACTCTAGCTTCTAAAAATATTTTTACACTAGTTTTAACCCTCACTACTAAGTTACTTACTCTATCTAGACATGACACACCATCCATACTCCTCACAAACTTCATCTTAAACACATGCAGTTACTGTCTCTCAGTCACTTTCATTCCCCACAACTCCAATCCATACAACACAGTTGGTACAGTTGTTTTTTCATACAGAACTCTCTTGACATTCATGCCTAGCCATCTATTATTTACCACTCCCTACACTACCTCAAACAATTTGCACCCTTCATTCACTTTCTGACGTACATCAGCTTCCACTCCATCATTCGCTGCAACAACAGACCTCAAGTACTTAAACAGATCAGCTTCCTCAAGTAACTCTCCTTTCAACATGACATTCAACCATGAACCGCCCTCCCTTCTCGTGCATCTCATAACCTTACTCTTACCCACATTAACTCTAAACTTCCTGCTCTCACATACTCTGCTAAACTCTGTCACTAATCGACCAAGCTTCTCTTACGAGTCTGCAAATAGTACAGTATCATCCGCAGTCATAAACTGATTTACCTAAAATTCATGATCACTCGCGTGTATCAGTATCAATCCTCGACCAAGCACTCGAGTATTCACCTCTCTCATCACTCCATCAACAAAAATATTTAACAAGCGTGGCGACATCACACATCGCCGTTTTAGCCCCATTCTCACTGGCAACCACCGTTCATTTCATTTCATATCCTAACTCATGCTTTATTACCTACGTACAAACCTTTCACTGCTTGCAACAGCCTTACACCTATTCCATAAAACATCATCAGATTTCACATTTCTTCTCTATCAACTCTACCATACTCTATCAATAGATCCATAAATGCTTCATACACCATCTTGCCTTTCGCTAAATATTTCTCGCATATCTGGCTAACGGTAGGAATCGTATTCATACATCCCCTACCTCTTCTAATACTACACTTCACTTCTTAGATTGCATTCTCTTTTTTATCCTTCGTCCTATTAATTAGTACTCTACCATACACCTTTCCAACCATACTTATAAAGCTAATACCCCTTGAATTACAACACTCATGCACATTTCCCTTCCCTTTATATAGTGGTACAATACACACACACAGTCGGTCTACTGCTACCATTGTCAACATAAAACATATATTAAACAATCTCACCAACAATTCAAGTACAGTCACACCCCATTCCTTTAACACGTCAGTCTTCACACCATCCATACTAGGTGCTTTTCCTACTCTCGTTTCATATCCTGCTCTATTCACTTCCTCTCTTATAATATCTCTCTCTCTCACTCTCCTCTCCCATCACTGGTACCTCAACACCTGCAACAGCATCATATCTGCCTCTCTATCGTCCTTAACATTCAGTAAACTTTCAAAATATTCTGCCCACCTTTTCCTTGCCTCCTCTCCTTTTAACAACCTTCCATTTCCATCTATCACGGTCTCTTCAATTCTTGAACAACCCTTCCTTACTCTCTTCACTTTTTTTTTTCCAAAACTTCTTCTTATTATCATCTTATGAACGACCCAAACCCTGACCCCACCTCCAGTAAGCCATCCTCTTTATCTCAGCTACTTTACATTTTACTTTCACATTTTCTCTCTATATCTTTCACACTTCTCTACATTATTACTCTGCAACCATTCTTCAAATGCCCTCTTTTTCTCTTCGACTTGTACCTGCACTCATTCATTCTACCATTCACTACCCTTCCTCATGCTGCCTTCAACATTCCTCTTGCCACACACATCACTTGTGATCTCAAAAAATATTTTCTTTCACTAAATTCCACTCTCCCTCTAAATTACCAGTTTCTCTCACTTTCACTCTGTTATATGTCATTTCCAACCTTTCTTGATATTCACTTTTTACCTCTTGTTTTGTTAACTCTTTAACCCTCCCTACCTACCTCCTACATCACCCCACTCTATTTACACACTCTTTTGCTACAACTAATTTTCCTTTCAAAAGCTTCACTAGCCTGCAATTATCAATTTAAAAAAATCAAGACTGAATCTTTCACATTCCTGTGGAGAAAAAAAACTGTTCGTGTCTTCTGGGTTCGCTTTCAAGTGGTTATTCGTGAAAATGGGTTAGCAGACAAGGGAGTAAAAGAATTCACTCTAAATGTAAATTATTCTATGGAGAGGGCTCCCCTCGATGGTATGAAGAGACTTATCATATTTAAAGAAAATGAATAAATAAATAAAAAAGGCGGTCTGTCTCCCCTATAATAAATAAAAAAATATATAAAGACATAAGGGGTAGTATTAATTAACCACTAGCTTAAATGTATTTTACCAACCGATATTCCAAAGATATTTTAACCAGACTGAGGAACAATCTTATCCACTTCACACATAAATACACTCCAGAAATTATCAGTGCACCGGCGTGTGCTAATTGTGACAGATTATATTTTGGTTTGCAGCCCAAAATGTTTAATTTAGTTTCGGAAGTAATATCTTCATGGTCACTTCCTCGCTGATATTTCAGTTGATTTAGTTGCTCTTCTGGGTACCTACATGAAATTGGAATTCTTAATGAATGCTTATCTCTTTTTCATATTAATCTATGCAATCTTCTAAATATGGGCATGGTATGAACTTATTCGTGAATGTGGTTGTTAATATAATCTAATCGTATATTCGAATTTTGGAAAATTCAAATATATATAATACTAAGGTGAATACACCATTGCTACTAGCACCCGTCTTCAGGCCTATATTTGTAATCCAACCTAATCCAATCCATGTGTGTGATGAGTAGCCTAGTAAAACCCAGCTAAAAGCTGTATTTGAATAGCAATAGCAAGAAATATTCTTTAAAAATAAAATTCCTTAGGACGCATGTTTAGAATCAATCGTCTTTCTATTCTAAAGTCACATTATTCATCGATAAACACTTATCTATTTCTTATGATCCACTTAGATACGAGTAAAATAGTATTTCATCTTCTCCATCGCCATAAATATACTAAATATATCGCTGGCAGTATATGATATTCGATTCAAAAGCGCATTATATAAGTACAAGTGCAGTTCTTCATGATCCTCCCAAACTGCTAAGTTATCCCATGTAATTTTGAGTGTTGGATTTCTTTTTCTTCATTGATCATCTCTAATCTCCCTACAATATTGAGATAAATTCCCTATTAGTGAAATGATCTCACCGTCATTAATTTTATGCTTTCCATACATTTCACTTTTGCTTCTCACTTCCAATTAGCCCAGGAACGATAGGTCAAAATTGGGGAGTTTTGGGAAATAGTTAGATAAAAGCTGAAACTTTGCACAGGTATAGAGAATTTTGACCTGAACAACATATTAAAAGTCCCATTGTCTCCCACGCTTGCGTTAGCCGCCATTATGGGATATGGCCGCCATATTGTATTTCCTTAAAATTCAAATATCTCGAAAAATATCAATTTTATCAAAAAACACCACTCAATAAAAGTTGTTCAGAATTTATTGTTCTATAGTATCACTAGATTAATTTGAAAAAAGAGAAAATCTATATGAAAAAAATAAAAATATATTGAAATTAAAGTAATGAATTTATTTTCAAAGACAATTTCCACAGAACTGGTGTCCTATATGACAAAATGTTTCTAAAAAAAAGTTATAAAGCAGACTTTTATCTTTTGAAACTTATGTAGAAGTTTATACTTATATTCCTAAATAAAAAAAGTTATGGAGGAAAATATATAGAAAACTGAAATGTCAAATTTTCATGTACAGAATCAAACATTTTTTTTCTTTTAATTAAGAAGTATTGATTTGCAATCATTCAGATAAATCATTGAACAATGTTTGGATAGGCATCATTATTCATTTCTTAATAGTGAAATTTACAATAGCAGTGAAAGGATCTCTTGCCTTTTTTTTTTAGAATAGAGAAGGATGCCTGACAAATACCTTGTGTAGGATTAATAATACATAAAATTTGTCTATACTTACATGTGCAATAACAATAAATACGAAAGAAAATATTTCAACTGAGAGATTGTTCATTTATAAAAATGTAAGCTCTCAAACACATAAAAATATAACAGCAGGTTTGCATAAAGTAATTGTGGGACAAGTATGTCATATAGGGTTCTCTTTAAAGTAAATATTGATTGAATTATATCTGAATAGAACACACTCAGAGCTCAAACATTCTTGATGTTAAGTTTCCTTCCATCTCATGAGCGTCTTCTTCAACATCCTCCTCAAATGGTAGTGAATTTTCACATACAACACCACGACACTGTCCACAGATGGATGAGCATGATAAACCAGCCCTACGACATTCACATTGATGGCGGCATCCTTTGCGACAGTTACAGCTGACTGAATGTAACAAGTCATCTGGAGCTGGAGGTTTCATTGAAGGGATGGGTTTCAGCCCATTTTTGGAACTCTCCCATCCCCATTCGACCGGAGAGAGATGGTTACCATGTCAATGCTGTACTTGGTAGAACACCCTAAACGAGTGCAAGCGAGCTGCATCATTTGTTGGTGGCAATGTTGATAACTGAAACTCAGATTTAAGAGACATCTTTGCAACTGTTCTCTTATATGTATGCAAAGGATACCTGTCCAATGTTTGAAATTTCTCCGCTCCGTACATAGAAAGGAGGAAAGCTTCGCCAGCTTTGGCCACTTCATCTTTAGATGCTTCTCGGTTATCAGATACAGACACTGTATTGCATATGTCTTGGCTCTTCTTCAATATATCAAAGGACTTTTTCTTTCCCTTCCCATATAAAGCTGATGTTGTGTCACAGCCTGTAACAGCGTGGAGGAATAATTGTTGACGAAGATGTCCCAGGTTAGATATGTTTCCTAATATCATAGATCTTGTTGGGGTTGTGTACTTTACCAGGTTTAATAGAATGTATTTTTGTGGATGATTTAGAAAGAGATACTAGAAATACTAGTAAGTGTGTGTCGTCACCCACCACTGCTACTATATGTCCACTATTTTCTATTGACCAAGAAGTTTGACAATAGCCATATCTGCATTTTCCTTGGCAACTATAACTGTAATGCCAGCACGCTGCATGTGGTCCTTCAGTTTACTGATCAGCAGTGTTTTGTTACGCTTATTACACAGGAAATCTGCTTGCGGTAACGTTGAGTAACATTCTTCATTGACTTCAACTTCTATAGAACAATGCTTGGATGCCCTACGATTTGCTCTTGAGATTTGGTTGTTGGTGTCACTGGGTAGCCATCAAAAACAATTGTTGCATTTTAGCCATGATGATTGATTACATAACCTGTGTAGGCTTAAAAAATATCCCGATACATAGCTGGCCTTGGCCACACAACTTTATGAAGATGACCACCATCCACAACATACTGGTATTCATCTGAAACTAACCCTTCCCAAGGTACATATGATTCCAATTTAGTCACTAAGGCTGCTTTGTGCCCTTTTCTCATTGAGATATCGTCAAAGAGTGAAGGAGATTTAGGGGCCAATTCATAAGTCATATAATTAGCAAGTTGGTCCTCATTTTTCAAAACATATTATTCTGCTGTTGAGAGTTCACTACAACAACATCCTCACGAACTTTCAGTCCATTCCTCATGACTGATATTGACCGTACTGCGTTCTTTATTTTTAAGTGAATAGTTGAGAACTTCTTGCCATCCATATCATGCATTTCTTTTAAGCCAATTGATTTTGCTGTGTCACTGTTCACTAAATCATCAGCAATTATTCCTGTTCCCAAGGATACCAACCCACTAAAAGTTTCTTGAAATGGAGAGTGAGATCGTAGCCAGTTCTGTAATATTTGTAAGTGCTTCTCATCATTAAACTGTCGTGATTCTCTCTATTCAACATGCTGTTCAGTTGTTGCAGATGAAACACCTGTAAATTTCTCCACAGCATCACAAACTTGTGTACTTGCTGGCATTGCTTTTATCCACTGGGCTAAAGTGCTCTCGGTAATACCCCTGCCATTTGTTAGTCCCCCAGAAGATTTAAACCCCTTCATCAGATACTGCTCAATTATCATATCACTCCATGTCCCTGACCAATAATGATTACTGTGACGCACCGTGAAGAATCCATCAATTGTGAGTTTCTCATATTCCTTCTTTGCCATTGTATTGGAAAGTTCATGCATTTGCTGTAAATAGATCTGTGCAGCTTTGGCATAATGTAGATGCCCGCAGCATGGAAATATGGAAGCCTCTCTAGTACACAATACAGGTGCAAATCCCACTGTCCTGTGCGTTCAGCTCTCAGAAAGAGCTTAATTAGGGATACTTGCTCATGATATTGCAACCAAAGTCTTGCTGTGCGACTCAAGTCCTCCTTTTGATTGATGTTGTTTATCAGCTTAGTATTAATGTCTGTTAAGATTTCATTATTTAGTGCGTCCTCAACATCATCTTCATGGGTCAAGAAGGAGTGGAATATCTCCAGGATTACACTACATTCTTCATCATTCATATGGACATCATCTAGAAGAATTCTTGTAAGAGCAGCCTGTGTAAGAAAGTGAGCTCGAAGGGCACGGTAATATGTGTGTCCAGAAAGCATGTGTTTTACAGAAATTTCTGAATATATTGTGACCCACAATTCTTCTAGTCCACTTCCACGCATGACGGTGCCTATTGCTCCCATGAAGGACATGAGAAGATGGAACCCACCCACAACTACTTTTGACAATGCACCAACTATTTCAACTGCTTTCATATAGAGGGGCTGGTCAAAAGTTACTACACAGTGAGTTTAATTCTGGGACTTAGTGCCCTCAACAGCATGTAAAAGTGCTGTGTATATAGTTGATAGATTCCCTGGGTTCAAGTTGATGAAGGGGAGTGTAAGTATATTAGTTTCAAAATTACCATCTCTCATTGCTGCTTGCATATAGCCATTCCAGCCTGGTATTTTACTTGTACTCAAGTAGCTTCCACATACCCATAAGGTATCTAACTGTCGAGCATGTTTTACAGTTACTGGTTGATATGTATCGCATGAGATAGATGCCTTTGCTATTATATTTTGCATACCTGACATGTTTGTAGGTTTTCTATGTCTTTATTGGAATTGTTCCCCCAGCATTACTTGAACTACATACATCCATAATTCTCTGAACTACAGTACTGGTTAATACTGCACTGGCAGGCGTTACACATTTCCCACCACCCATGCTGTGGAACGTTCCCAACCCATCAAGGGTGCGGTTAAGGTCTAGCGTTTCTCTTCGTTTATGTCTTGTAACGTCTTTAGTTTTTAAAATAGACATAGACTTGCATATACCTTTTAAAAGAAAAATGTTTGGTCTACAACATTTGTTTCGAAGTATTTTGACATGCAGTCCACCATTTCCAAGGAAAATGTTGAAAATAAAATTATGAATGAAATTTCAATATTTTTATCTTTCCTGCACATAAATTTACTTATTTTTTTTAAATAACACATTAATTCCTATATAAAAACCAATTCTAAACAACTTTTATTGAATGGTGTTTTTTGATAAACGTAATATTTTTTGAGATATTTCAATTTTAAAGAAATTCCAATATGGCAGCCATTTTCCAATATGGCGGCTAATGCAAGCGTGGGAGACAGTGGGACTTTTCATATGTTGTTCAGGTCACAATTGTCTATACTTCTGAAAAGTTTCAGCTTTTATCTAATTATTTCCACTCAAAACCCTAAAAGTCCTGAGCTAAATATACTGTTACTAATTTCTGTTTTGAACAAATATATTCTATTCCAAATCTAGAATATATCAATAGAATAGACAGTGACAATAAGATTATTAAAACCGCTACAGATTTTGTCATAACTTATCCTTACCATTTCCATCTACAATCTCCTGTTTTCAGATGAATGTCATTATTTTCTATTCCATCTTGGTAATCATTGTGTTTTTAGTGACATCAATCTTCATGGTATCACTATTACTCGAATGCAAAGATCTAAGTCCCCTGTAATTATACGTTGCAATTCTATTCTGGTTCTGTTCCTACCTCTGTAATCCATATAATTAACTGTTTACGTCCGGTATCATTAGTCTTTCTTTCCATTTAAAAGCCACATTTTTGTTTCATTAATCAAATAGCTTTGTTGGCTCGCCCAGTTGTCACATAAAGGAGAAGTCTGGTAAAGCATTTGTTTATCAAAGAGAGATTGTAGAGATTTTTCGAATGTTCGTGAATTCATTTCCAGCGTTTGTAATCACTTTTCAGGGTAAATATTGTGAGGAATTCCGATAAAATATTTTCTCTTCCTGGGATGCTATTATTCGAAATGGTTTATCCGAGGAATTATAGTTACATTCAAGAAATGGCAAATTTGGTTTTGTTTTAATTGTGATTGGTGTTATTTTTGCTTATTTCCTTCTGCAAATCGAAATACTAATCATAAAGTTAGAATCACGTTTGTACGAATAAGGATTAAAATTCTAAAAAATTCCTTCCATATTACTCATGCCTTTTTTCTTTCTTTTTCTTATTTTTTTCTTTCTTTTTTTCTAACTTCAATCTCAATGATGAGCTATTTTCGATTACAACTCAATTCTCTAATTGTGCTTCCCAGATAACCCAAGCGTTTACAGAATTTTACATGACACACCTTTTTTCTGATCTAGTTCTATTTATTAAAAAAATCTTCCACTTCAATCTTTCTATGAATGCAATCAAGATTTTAACTGTAATTCTGCAAAGCTGAAATTCACTTACGGCATTATAGTTGGCAGAATGCCTGGGCGACTAATTTCTAACTTCATAAAGCTGATAAATCTCTTTCGAGTACATTAAATACATTTCCTTGTTATAACCGCTGCTTCCCGAAGAATACCAAATCAACCAATGGAATAATCTTTATTCAAAATTCTTTCATATTAGTTAGCGGGCTTAACTGCGATAAAACCTCTCCCTTAACCGTTTAAGTTGTAAAAATTCTTCTTCTTATTCACAGTTTTAGCTTCATATTTCTGTAAATTTTACCACAATGGGAATTTACATTTTGTAGTCAGAAGTGCTCACTATGAAATAAGAAAACTTTGTTCTTATGCGTTTATTTACTTACTTACTCTGTTGCTTTATGAAAGGGGCTTTTCTAAATTAAAGATACTAATGTAAATCTTCGTTGAACAGTAAAATAAACATAAAAAAACATGCAAATAATGATAAGTGTATATTTATGTGTATATGTGTGAGTGGAAGTCAATGGGCTTCATCAAGATATCCTAATAGGATTAGGAGTATTCATATTGGTGATGCTAGATTTTCATTACGGAAGAGCAAAGAGATTCTGCTGGTCGAAAATATGGATAATACCATGAATTTGAGCGTGGTATGTTTTCATATTAAAAGAAATTTCTCTCTCTCTCTCTCTCTCTCTCTCTCTCTCTCTCTCTCTCTCTCTCTCTCTCTCTCTCTCTCTCTCTCTCTCTCTCTCTCTCTCTCTCTGACTTTTGCCCCCAGAAAAGTTTAATCAAACATTGTTGATGCTCTGTTGACATCTTCATTTGCAACTGAAATTTTCTCAATGAATATTCTGCTGAAATCAACAACATCGTTCCAATCCGTTCAGGATATTGTTATATATACATACATATATATATATATATATATATATATATATATATATATATATATATATATATATATATATATATATATATATATATATATATATATATATATATATATATATATATATATATATATATATATATACATATATATATATATATATATATATATATATATATATATATATATAATATATATATGCATATATATATGCATATATATATGCATATATATATATATATATATATATATATATATATATATATAATACCGTTATTTTTTACTCTATTGTTTCGATACTTCAAATGAATATCTATATCTCCCTTAGATGCGAAATAATGTAAAAGAAAGTAAGAATTTTTAAAATGTTTCCTTTAATCGGAAAATCACACAAGACAGATATTTTGAATTATATGGAACTACTAAAGCATTATTGTCTTATTCCTTCTATATCTTTTCATTAATCTATTTATCTATATAAGTATCCACGTATTAGTGATGTTTGCATAATATTTTTTATCTATTTTTTATAACAATAATTCATTGAAATTGTGGTAATGTTTAGTATAATAATTTGCCCAAAATACAGTAAGAGTAAGTTAATATACATGATAAACAAGAGAAAAAAAAAATAGAATTTAAGGATACCATTGTTATCCGCATAAAGTTTGTCTTATTTAGAAATTACCTTTCATATTACTGTTGATTGCGAGGCATTAATTAATTCATCTACTAGGCAAACAAGATCCGAGTCATACCATATGGGTAATTGAGAGCTCGAAGGTTATTGTAAATTTTTTGGTCTTCTTTACGTATGTATCTTTGTATCACTGAACCCAGTCGCTCATATATATAAGGCATAAGTCCACAAGCAGTATCATAGCACAGAAAACTATTTTGATATAAAGGGAAGAATTTTGGTAAATATTTCTATGATTTTTTTTATTTGTGCATTACGTATAACCGATTGAATCACAAAACATTACAAATGCGATTATTCTTTCTTGACAATACAAAGCGTATGTGCAACAAAACTGAAAGACATTTATTTGTGACTGGTCTGAGTAAATTATCGTATCGATATGAATTATTAACCAAAAATAAGGCATAAAGTAGAAAGAATATACATTATTTGAAATATCTTTCTTAGAAAATATAGGAGGGATATATTATATTTTTCATTGAATAGGAAACCCCTTCAAGTATAAGGTACCTAAGACCACGACTAGAATGGCCATAAAGCTATTAACCTTCTCATTTTCCTCCTCTTCTTCTCATCTTCATCACCATTGTCCTCATCATCAGCATCATCATCTCCTCCTACCCCTGTTGACGTAAAGTGTCTCGGCTAGATTTCACCAGTCGTCTTGAGCTTTTAAATCAATACTTCTCTGCTCATCATCTCCTACTTCCCGCTTCATAGACCTCAGCCATGCAGGCCTGGGTCTTCAAACTCTTTTAGCGCCTTGTGGAGCCCAGTTGAGAGTTTTGTGAACTAATTTCTCTTTTGGGAGTGCTAAGAACATATCCATTTTATCTCCATCTACCCCTCACTATGACCTCATCCACATATGGGACTCGAGTAATCTCTCTTATATTTTCATTTCTAATCCTGTCCTGCCATTATATATCAATATTTTTCCATAACCAATGCATATTGAAAAACCTTTCATAATACTAGTTTTCATTACGATCCAGTTTCATGTTGTAAATCTTTATACTGTACTTGTGATCTATCTTCAGTAATCTAAAGTATAAACTGCTCAAGTCCAGTAACATTAGTCATTCTTTCCATACAAAAAACACATTTTTGTTTCATTAATTGCAAAGCTTTGAGAGCTCGTCCAGTCTGGTTAAGCATCTATTTATGAGAAAGAGAATTTAGAGATTTTTCGGAGGAGAACGAATTCATTCCAAGGGTTACAATCACTTTGCAGAGACAATATTACGAGGAATTTACCGTGAACATATTTTTTTCCTGCGGCTGTTGTTATTCGGAATGGTTCATCCAAGGAGTTTCAGCTCTTTTCATGAAAGGACATGTTTTACCTAGTTTTTAATTGTGATTAATGTTATTGCTGTTGCTAATTTTTCTCTGAAATCTATGTAGTTTTTATGAAAGTACACGTTTGCTTACGTGAAAAATAATAGTTGTTATAATCTCAGTTTTACACATGCATTAGTGGCTTAAACATTAATCATGAAAAATCAATTAATAATTATTACAATGAAATATTATTACGTTAAAAAGGTTTTTGTTTTAATCTGGTTTTATGAAATCTGTAAACACAGATCTCCGTTTTAGCTGAATTTGGGTTCATGTTAGCAACCATAATTCTATATAATAACTTTCACTGTAAGTATTGCAATTAATAGAATACTTTAGTTATAAAGACAATATGATCTGAAAGTGGGCTGATTTCCAAAATCTTGGCATTGAGGTAGTTCTCTGGATTAATCTTAATAAATTTCTCAGTATACACTCTCTTTACATCCTGAGGTATATTTGTTTCAAAACATTTATAATGTCCAGCCTTATGTGTGACCTGAGTTGAAAAGAAATCTGAGATCACGATTATGAATGAAATTACTTGTTTCCTTACAAAATGTCCAATATTTGTTCTTCCTTGTGACTCGCTTTCATCATTTTCCTTATGCTTTATATCAACTTTGTACTTGAGTCAGAGGCCCCCCCCCCAAAAAAAAAAAAATCCTACTAAAAAAGGGAAGGAAATACAGGTTGGGAAATCTATTTTGCTTCTCACTAAAATGAAAAAAAAGAAAAAAAAAACACCAAAATATTGCTGGAAGGGCTTAAATGACATATTATGTTCCAATTGAAGGTGTTTTAAGAAAATAAACTTTAAATCCTCAATAGTATTTGAATTGTGGAAGATTGTTTGCGGTTTCTTGGTATTACAGGAAAGATTATGTTGAGTCTCTCTCTCTCTCTCTCTCTCTCTCTCTCTCTCTCTCTCTCTCTCTCTCTCTCTCTCTCTCTTACTTTTATGGTAAGAAAGATATAACTGAGCCTTGCTGGTGTTGCTGGTAATTTTCCTTTGCAACTGATATTCCACTAATGGATATTCAGGTTAAATCAGCGACCCTATTTCAGCTCGTTCATGATATTTTCCTTTACTTTATTTTTACGAAAGGAGTGACATTATTCTCTCTTACCCTTTGCTTTGTCTCTTTTAATTGAAATCTCTCTGATCTAAACGAAATGGAAATCTAGATTTATAGCAATATATATTGGTGGAGGTGGCCAAGCGAGGCAAAATCGAACTCTTAAATTATAAGGTAAAGTGGCAGTTTTTATCATGTTTCTCTCTGTGTACTGATAGGTGTCTGCATGATTTTGTTTGTCCAGTGGTTTAGAAATGAATTAATAAAATAAATTAATAAAAAGTCTAAATATGATATCATTAGTGGAAAGTTCTTTTAATAATACTAAAAAATGTGGATAAATGAATGCAGCCCGGAGTAAAACGAGAGATACTAGGGCGTCCCTAATATTCACATAATTTGTCATATTTCTCATTTTTTCAAAAGAAAAGGTTATGAATACTTTTAGGTATCCTATCTTTCACATGTATATCTGATCGTAATATGACTAATTACAAGCAACCAATAGTCAACTAACTAGAAAAAGATGTCATTAGCTTAGGCAGCAATTGAATACATCCCAAAATTTTTAATATGCTCCGCAAACAAGCATCGTGACGGCCACCACTCAAATGGCTGCAGGTCAGCCTTGGATCGCTTCGCTCACAAATAAACTATATATAATTTCTCCTCTGTCTAGTCAAGCGGTACATGGTACTGCTGTGCACGCCAGACGTGTGATTCGCTATTATCGTATCATAACTATCGATAATTTGTTTTCTTATTATCATTATGTTTACATGAATCATTTGTGAGAATGTGGTGGACAATCAAAATCCTTATGTTCAAAACATCAAGTCGTAGTCAGCTTACTTTTCCCAATTAGTTGACTTTCGGTTGCATGGCGAGATTAAAGGAGACCACAATCCTTTTATGTCAGTCAATTCGAACGCCAATAAAATAAGATCAATAAAAGCACAATAGCAAAATGTTTATGTCAAACACATTGGTACATAATATGAAGTACAAAGATTAATATATCTTAGCCTCCTTTATTTCTGTTTAAACAAAGCGAATTTAAACCCAGACTCTTAACATTATTTCGATGAAAATGTCTTCCTAATAGAAAACATAATAGCAACCACATATATTTTCTATTTATTTCTTTGTCTTGCTTTGATTTAGGAATATCAGGTTTCAAAAGTACCAGAGAGAAATATTAAATATGTCACGTTGAAATGTACTTTCTCGAACAGATAGGAGAGATGAAATGTGTTATTGTTGAACGTTAATTACATTGTGAGTTATACTTTTTACTAGAAAAAGGAGAGGGGTAAAATATAACAATTCCCCTTCATATTTACAGTTTCCGGAATATATCTTGTCTAATTAATGTAACCCGATACCTTTTGAGATGATATTTCCTCAAAGAAACGCAATTAGGAAAACTATCCTTAATGCATTCTACAAAGAATAATGAATAATCATAAAGAGTTAATTCAAGCAAAAGCAAAACACTTAAATTCCCATTTGGCATTTTAGGTTTTTGAAGTTTAATTGTTTCGTAATTATGAAAAAAATGTTTAACAGTTTGTATTTTACGACACACTCGCTTTTAATATTTACGTATCAGATTAGAAGATCTTTTCTGTAGGTATGTGGCGAAGCCAAATTCTTTTCGAGGTACTGACTGTATCATGTATGCCTCCAACCCGCAGAATTGGCTCTTTGTTTTTAATTCTTATAGTACCCCAGTTATACTGATTGGCATTACTGAAATGATATGCAAATCTCAATTGAGATTCATCAAAAAGCAAGAACGTGATTGCTCAGCTTCGGAAAAAAATCTGATAGATTTCTCAATGAGAGATTATATATTTGATTTGGCACTACTTAGAAAAGGCGAAAAAGAATGAATTATATATATATATATATATATATATATATATATATATATATATATATATATATATATATATATATATATTTATTTATATATATATATATATATATATATATATATATATATATATATATATATATATATATATATATATATATATATATATATATATATATATATATATATATATATATATATATATATATATATATATATATATATATATATATATATATATATATATATATGCAATTAGTTTTTAATAGTCCTAAATCCGATGTAATATTTCAATATATTTGTGCATACCTTAACAAAAAGAAAAAGATATATTTAGGATTCAAGAATTCCACTGCATGTTCAGTCATGAGTAAATAAGTTTATGTTGGCTTAGGTTTACTGATAGTTTTACAATTTCCTCTAAACAGTCTTTTCACTCGAGGAACCTCATGATATGGTCAGTAATGAGTATGGTATTTTACCTATTATCATAGTTTCCATGCATCAATATATATTTCCATTAGACATACCCTTGTGGAGGAAATACGTGTGCGTTTGTGTGCATATTTTTCTAAATAATTACCAGTCATTTTTGACGACCCCCGTACACTATTATATACATATATATATATATATATATATATATATATATATATATATATATATATATATATATATATATATATATATATATATATATATATATATATATATATATATATATATAAATATCTATATATATATATATATATATAAATATATATATATATATAATTAGTATATATAAATATATATATATATATATATAATTAGTATATATAAATATATATATATATATATATATATATATATATATATATATATATATATATATATATATATATATATATGTGTGTGTGTGTGTGTGTGTGTGTGTGTGTGTATGTGTGTTCGTTTCAGAATAGCATGAATGATTGCAGTATAGGCCGTAAATGTATAGGAAACTCATGATAATCTCATACAGATTTAATAAATATAATTCGTCCTAGCGATAGCTATGTAATGATTTAAAAAACCCAATGAATTTATATATATGAAACTTTAAAAACTAAAATCAAACTTTAAAGTTCTTCAGTTATATCTGTAAAGGCTGGTTCGGTTCTGCCTCCTATATTTCTTGTTAGACTGTACATATAGGTTTTTCATAGTTATTAATAAAATACTTTAGTATGGGAGACGTGTTGGAAGTAAAGGTTTTTTCATAATACTCAATTTACGCTCACTATCCAGGTTTACCATCTATGGTTGCGGTAACCTATTGGAAACTTCCTTCTTTGGCAATCTGCCGGACAGGTGTTGGAACCTCGCTCAAGTTCTATAGGTTTTATCTATTTATTGTTTATTTTTTTGATATCTGCAACTTCACCATCCTTTTGAGTTAAATATGTGGAGTTTCAAGAAACTTATAGGTCTACCTGCTGATTGTTCAGCAGCTAATGCCTGGCCCTCCTTGGTCGTAACTTGATGCAGAGGTGTCTCGGGTGATGATCATAAGTATATCTGGTCAGTTTCTAGGAAATTTTCTGTCCGTTGCCTCTGCCACTCATAAGCGACCTTTAAACCTTTCAGCCTTTGAATGTTTGTTGAAAAGATATTCCGAACATAAAAAGAAATATTATAGCAAAGATTACTGCATTCGATTCTCATGCGTATTCAATGCTGGAGAAATCATACCCAGAGAGCATACAGTTTCAACTTGATATCTCTTAGTGAACATTGGTACAGAAAGCTCCTTCACTAGAATGGATTTCTCTATAATTCATGATCTCTGTTTGTGGTGAAGATTCATATTTGAGAGCTTTGGATACTTAATGGTATAATTCATCGACGGGAAAATTTTCCAATTTCGTACGGATCATGTTCGTGGGCTTAATCAACGGCATAACTTTGAACGGTCTGTTTTCCACAACTTAAAAGCTGCTATATTGCAAGCTTCATTGCACAGGAAACTAACAATATATATGTGATGATACACGTTTTAAATGTCTCCTTTTTATACGCTCATGTGGGCATTGACGTCTATTTAAATTTTCATTGAAAGTGTATTGATTTTCAATTGAGGTAACTTGTTTTGAAATAGGTATGCACAATAGATGAAGTCGGTAAACAATACCCATTACACGCAATAGTTTGATACGTAATGATGCCTATATATATATATATATATATATATATATATATATATATATATATATATATATATATATATATATATATATATATATATATATATATATATATATATATATATCTTTACCATCTCCATTTTCCTTTTGAAGATTTTGGTACAGTTGTCCTCATGAATTCCGGTAAACATCGGTGCATGAACAGGTTTCTTTTGCTTATTATGCGACGAGAGTGTTTCTTTTTTCACTGTAACGTACATTACCATTGGACCAATATTGTAACTCAGTCAATATTACTCTGCTATCCTTTTTAATCCAACATGGATCTCACTCGCTACCTTGTGACAAAGTAAGATGTCTCCTTAACTTTCCGAGATGTGTACCGAAATTCTTCCTGGTGTTTCTGTAAGTCCCCACGAGCGATTTTGCTGGCTCCTTGACCTTTTTGTTGACCTCGTCATCTTTTAGGTGGACTGGTGATGTCAGCCGCTTGAATACAAAATCTTTCGGTTCAGGCAAATAGAATGAAGATATGAATATTCATTCTGGGAAAATATATCAAAATTCAACAGGTATAAGAAAGAATAGGAGGAAATTGACTTTGAACGTCTCTTAACCTATAGCCCGTTGGTTCGACTTCTTTTAAAGAAATTATGATTTCTGTATTCACTTCAAAACTTTACAGAGACTTTTTTTTTCACAATAGTATCCAAGATGTGTGAGAAAATTGTTAAATCACGAGGTCATTTTGGCCACTATAAGCGGCTATTGATAGTAGATCGTATAGAGAGCTGAGCTGAACAAAAATGGGTCTGGTTAGTGCTTGATCAGGAGCCTTCTAAAAATAATGTCCATAATTTTCCAATATATATATATATATATATATATATATATATATATATATATATATATATATATATATATACATATATATATATAAATATATATATATATATATATATATATATATATATATATATATATATATATATACATATATATATATATATATATATATATATATATATATATATATATATATATATATACATATATATATATACATATATATATATATATATATATATATATATATATATATACTGTATCTATCTATCTATCTATCTATCTATCTATATATATATATATATAAATATATATATATATATATATATATATAAATATATATATATATATATATATATATATATATATATATATATATATATATATATATATATGCTTTACTGCCACAAGGATCACGTGACTTGGTATACGCAAAAGCCAGTAGGAAATAATAAAAAGCTTTAGTACCAAGCGCTTTCGTGCATTTCAATACACTTCTTCAGGGTACAATAAAAAGTGAGAAATAGTTGAAGGATGTCAATAAGTAAAATAGGATAAAAACAAAAAACAAAAAATTTTTTTAACCGTAGAGAAATGATAGAAAAATCTAGTCAGCTAACTAGCATTGTCAAACAACCCACAGCCAAAAATTTTGTACTTGAACGTAAACTGGTAATAAACACAAATAAGGTAAACATAAATTATATAATTCTGAATTGTTGAACAATATTGGTCATGAGGAAATTATCCAATTTATATAAACCAGCACTAATATTAAAAACACAATCGGACTTTATCTTTATAATACTTGATTCTATAATATTCCCAACATCTTTACAGAATAGCAGCTCTTTAGAGTTCTTCCAGTCTATCAAATGATTATATTCATTCATGTGAACGAATAGTGCGTTAGACATATTACCAACTCGAACGCAGTATTTATGTTGATTTATCCTTGTTGCCAGCATTTTACCACTTTGCCCAACAAATTTCAAATTACAAACATTACATGGAATTTCATATATGCAGCCTACACTATTACACGGAGAGTTCTTTATCAAAATACACTTTATAGTAGAAGAATTTCTAAAAACAACATTAACCTTAAAAAATCTTAAAATTTTTAGTAGACAGAGAAAACTATCATTATACGGTAAAATTAATAAATTATCAAGATTAAAATATGTTACATTGTCAATTGCATAAGTTTTTTTTTTTGGCTTTTTGTAATGCTACGTCAACTAAGAATCTTGGATACTTCAAATTAAAGGCAATATCGTATATTCTTAAAAACTTATCATCTAAAAATTCTGGGCAACAAACTCTAAGAGCTCTCAAAAATATCGAGGAAAAAACAGAGAGTTTTACCTTAATATGGGGATTAGAATAAAAGTGAATGTAAGACGATATATTGGTGGGTTTTCTATGAACATTTACGTCTAAAAAGAGCAGAACAGAACTTCTTTCTTCCTCAATTGTGAAATTAATCAATAATAATATTAATAAGAAAATAAAAACATTGTTACGAGGAAAAGATGGATTGATTAAAAGGTTCTGTACTGTATGTGCATCGTTGCCATATATGTACGGGTTAATCAAAACACATAAGCCTAATAATCCAGTTCGACCGATAATTAGTTCTGTGGGGTCATCAGTGTATAACCTATCAAAATGGCTAGTTAAAGAGTTGCCCCCCTTGTTAAGAAAAATTTCTGGCTTCTCTGTAGAAAATAATGTTGATTTCCTTAATCGTCTAAGAAGTTACAATATTGATTTTGAATTTAAAATGATAAGTTTTGACGTAACATCACTTTTTACTAAAGTTCCAGTCGATGATTTACTAGATTTTTTAACCGAAGAGTTGCCTAATTATGAATTTTCTCTGCCATGTAATACTCTGTTAGAATTGATTAAACTGTGCATCAAAGATTGTAAATTTACTTTTAATGGGAATTTTTATGAGCAAAGATTTGAAATGGCAATGGGTAACCCTTTATCACCTCTTTTAAGTAATATTTATATGGAATTGTTTTGAGAAGAAGCTTTTAGTGAATATTTTGCCGGGAAGAGTTTTGTGGTTTCGCTATGTTGATGACATTTTTTGTATATGACCTTTAAATGAAGATGTATCTGTTTTTTACTTAGACTGAACTCACTGGTTCCTTCAATTAATTTTACAATTGAGGAAAAAAGAAGTTCTGTTCTGCCCTTTTTAGACGTAAATGTTCATAGACATAATAATAGATTTAAGTTTAGCGTTTTTAGAAAACCCACCAATGTATCGTCTTACATTCACTTTTATTCTAATCAGCATATTAAAGTAAAATTCTCTGTTTTTTCCTCGATGTTTTTGAGAGCTCTTAGAGTTTGTTGCCCAGAATTTTTAGATGATGAGTTTTTAAGAATATACGATATTGCCTTTAATTTGAAGTATCTAAGATTCTTAGTTGACGTAGCATTACAAAAAGCCAAAAAAAAACTTATTATGGAATTGACAATGTGACATCTTTTATTCATGATAATTTATTAATTTTACCGTATAATGATAGTTTTCTCTGTCTACCAAAAATTTTAAGATTTTTAAGGTTAATGTTGTTCTTAGAAATTCTTCTACTATAAAGTGTATTCTGATAAAGAACTCTCCGTGTAATAGTGTATGTTGCATATATGAAATTCCATGTAATGTTTGTAATTTGAAATTTATTGGGCAAAGTGGTAAAATGCTGGCAACAAGGATAAATCAACATAAATACTACGTTCGAGTTGGTAATATGTCTAACGCATTATTCGTTCACATGAATGAATATAATCATTTGATAGACTGGAAGAACTCTAAAGAGCTGCTATTCTGTAAATATGTTGTGAAGAGAAATATTAAAGAATCAAGTATTATAAAGATAAAGTCGGATTGTGTTTTTAATATTAGTGCTGGTTTATATAAATTGGATAATTTCCTCATGACCAATATTGTTCAACAATTCAGAATTATATAATTTGTGTTTACCTTTCTTGTGTTTATTACCAGTTTACGTTCAAGTACAAAATTTTTGGCTGTGGGTTGTTTGATTGTTTGACAATGCTAGTTAGCTGACTAGGATTTTCTATCATTTCTCTACTATTAAAAAAAAAATTGTTTTTTGTTTTTATCCTATTTTACTAATTGACTTCCTTCAACTATGTCTCACTTTTTATTGTACCCTGAAGAAGTGTATTAAAATGCACGAAAACGCTTGGTACTAAAGCTTTTTATTATTTCCTATTGGCTTGTGCGTATATATATATATATATATATATATATATATATATATATATATATATATATATATATATATATATATATATGTATATATGTATATATGTATATATGTATATATTTATATATACTGTATCTATCTATCTATCTATCTATATATATACATATATATATATATATATATTTATGTATATATATATATATATATATATATATATATATATATATATATATATATATATATATTTATGTATATATATATATATATATATATATATATGTATATAAATACATATATATATATATATATATATATATATATATATATATATATATAAATATATCTATATAAATATTGTATGTATATATCTATCTATCTATCTATCTATATATATATATATATATATATATATATATATATATATATATATATATATAAATATATGTATATATATATATATATATATATATATATATATATTTATATACGTACATTTACATATATATATATATATATATATATATATATATATATATATATATATATATATATGCATGTATACATATAAATATATATATATATTTATATATATATATATATATATATATATATATATATATATATATATATATATATATATATACATGTGCATGTATACATATAAATATATGAATATATATATATGTATATATATATATATATATATATATATATGTATATATATATATATATATATATATATATATATATATATATATATATATATATATATATATATATATATGTATATATATATATATATATATATATATAT
>NC_090725.1:61576915-61586915 GCF_036898095.1 Palaemon carinicauda | reverse complement strand
CAATATCCGTATTCCTGCTATTATATTACAAGGGTTTTTTACAGAAAAAAATCCTTGGACATTTTATTATAGAATATTTTGATATAAAGAACATGAATACTGCATGACCAATCTTTAATCCATTTAAATACCTAATATTAAATATCCCACGATACATTACGTAATATCCTATCTCAATATTTGTACTAAAATTTCATATTAAGGGCTTCTGTAACTGTGAACAAACCACCTTTTGTCCCGTCAGTTCTCTAATTTTTAAAACTCTTCACCTCAAATTGATACAGGAATAGTTCTAGCTTGAGCTATCTCTAAACCTATGAAGGAAATATCTACTGAAATGATAAAGTAGATTCAGAAACATATTAATTTTCTATAAAAAAGGAGTAACATATACAGATGAAACACCTGACGACTGATGTGATTAGGAATAAAAAAGACAAAATATTTTTTTTCGGTCATAAAAAAACACTACATGTGAAGTAATTTTGACTAATACTTAGGCTTACAGTGATGATAACATGTAAATTACATTTTATCCTTTTTTTCCGAAAAAACTCTTTCAATGATCCATTCTGTAATGGAAAATAGTAAAAAGCAAAACCTTAATTTGCACCGGATTCACATTAGCTCCCAAATATTCCGCTAATTGATCTCCATAATGGTTCGGATCTAAAAAGTTGATAACTGCGTTATTGTTATTCATTGTGTATTGTTAAGTACTGCTGATTCTCTAAGAAGTGTTATAGATCGTAGCGATGCCACACAGGCTCATTGATCGAGTTAAGTGTTTGATACTATTATGTCTAAAGCTACAGCTAGGGTCTCCAGCTTCAAGTAGGTAACTCATGAAAAGGAATATTTTTTGGTGACTGACTGGGAAGGATACAGGACAATGAATAGCTTATAGAGCTTTGGTAATGGGAAATTAGGTAACTAACGGTTGCTAATTACCTCAGGCATTCCTTGGGTGATCACTTATATCAGAATCGAGATTGTAGTCATTGTTATACTTAGATTAAATTTGTATATTTTATGTTATAAGAAGTTTGAGGAACATTTATTTCTGCATAATAAATGTTAATGTTAATATTAAAACATTATAATGAATTATAAATCAAAGGCGTCGTGTTTTTCTTGAGATGACTAGGGAAATTGTAGCATTATATTGGCTGAAATCTGGTATAATAACTGTTTTGTGATTCCTTATATTATTTTTTTACTCCTACTCCTATGCTATCTGTGTTTTCTAAATTAACTGATTAGGTAATAAAACATTAAAGAATATTTAATAAATATTATCATAAGTATAGTTATTGTTTGTTGTTTCCTCTATATTATTTTCTTTCACTGTTACTGTTATGCTTTTCGCTTTTCTATATTTACTGATAAGGGAATACAATATTAAATTAGATTTTATATAATCTACGTTTTGATGTAGTTGACCGTCACGCTTTTTAACACTAATTCCAATTGGTAAGTGAGTGTTTTTAAAGGAAAATATTTATATGACATGACTCCTGAACAAAGACAATATTTTCTCTATATAGCCTTTGGCTAATTTACGAGGAATATAAATTGAAACAACACACTTCGTTTATTCAATTATTGAGGCCTTTGCAATTTGTTAAATTTATACAAAACATATATGACTGATTGCAATAAAAGGACCGGTTCGAAAAGAAAAATAAGAGAATTTGCATTATCACATCTTTCTCTATCTGTCGTTTCATAATGTTTATCTCTTTTGCGAAATGAGGAAGATGGACATAGGCTGAAGTTGACCTTGCATTATTAGAGTACTCTTCATATTCTAAAAATGTGTCTCTGAACATTGTTGCTTGTGTCGATTTCTCTGTCTTATTTAGAAAAAAATAACCCTCGCTCACACATTTTACCTCAAATTAATTGAGATTGTTTCATACTCTCGAACCTAAAGTATTTCTGAAGATTTTAACACTAGAATTACTAAACTTTTTAAAATCTCTCTCTCTCTCTCTCTCTCTCTCTCTCTCTCTCCTCTCTCTCTCTCTCTCTCTCTCTCATCATGATATCATCTAGAAATGTTTTCACAAAATATAAGGTAAGTTCTATTTCCACGACTGGTTTGATTATTAAACAAGACAATGTCAATGTTGATATTATAAAGCTTCATTGATGCATACTTATAATTCTAAATATTATTGTTATTATTCATTAAAATAAATTATACCAATAAACTTTGGTTGTTTTTATTATTTAGTTTTCTGTCGATATACTTGCAGGTGCAAAATACAAAACCAAAATTTCAAATAATCCATTTGTCTTGTTGGTCTGTAATCTTGGAAATATTTCTAAACTCACTATAGTGAGAGAGAGAGAGAGAGAGAGAGAGAGAGAGAGAGAGAGAGAGAGAGAGAGAGAGAGAGAGAGAGAGAGAGAGAGAGAGAGTAGATTTTGAGTATATTGCCACAATTCCTTCAGTCCATACTTCACTCAATAGACAGTTTACCTCCTTCTTCAGCTTAGATTACCGTACATACGAGAAATCACGTAACATAACAGTTTACAATCAAGTCTAAACATAAATAGTATAATTTATTATCTATGATATAAGATTATCAGTACTGTATGAAAAAATATCAAAGACCATCTGATAACAGGGGGTTGTGTGTGATATATTTTGTTTAAAAAAAAAATCACAAAATCTATCAGAATAGTCATTTATCTGAAATGCTATAACATAGAGATATTCTAGTTCTATGACATGAATAGTTTTAGAGGAAGTAATGATCAGGGTCGAATGGTAACCAAAAATAATAATAATAATAATAATAATAATAATAATAATAATAATAATAATAATAATAATAATAATAATAATAATAATAATAATAATAATAATAATAATATAATAATAATAATAATAATAATGGCTTACAAAAATATAATCTGATTACACATTCAGAGATAATATACACTTTCTACTAAAATATCACTGAGTGTAAATAAAGCAGTGTCAAGCAGGTGTACTTCACATATTACATGATATATTAATCGTAAAACTCGATCAAAATCAGGGGAAATAATAGTATCGTATTCAATTGAAGATAGACAAAAGAGACCTATGTGTTGCTAGAGGCACTGGTCTAAGCTATACAATCGGTTTTGATCAAAACCTTCCGTTACCTAGAATTTTAGGCCTAGTAATAAGACCGAGTGACAATACAGCGATTATACAGTTCTTAAAAATTTGTTTCTTTAGAGCAAGTCAAATAGTAAATGGTACTATACTTAGACAGTTATATTAATATTTGAGTGCCATAAGCAATTAAAACTAACAAAAAGTAATAGGCTTATATAGTTATATTAACACTACATCAATTCAAACTAAACAAAGTGAATTATCGAGATCAGAGACATATGACATTATGAGAGCATAGATGGATCAGTGGCCGAAGACTAAATTAACTTTGAATTTGCGTTACGAAGAATGTTGCAGTTATCAAGTTAACTGCCTAGAAACAAATATCAGTAATGCAAATCTTGCTATATACTATGGTACATATATTACAGCTTTTTCTCGTAATATAATACGAATCCTGGTTCCCAAAACGCTTTATTGGGAATGTATATAATATATAATAAAGTAACTTTACGTTTATATAATTACATGAGATGTAACTAAAATTATTCATATTCGCCTGATAAAACACTTTCACATATACTCATTTTACTAAGATAGAACATAATTATGAAATTACGTCACATCCTTTCTGACCTCCAGGTATCCATTATGATAGACCTTAGATTTGTTCTAGAGGCTTGTACACCGCAATAGATTTTTCTTGCACCATAATAAAAAAATTAGATCCGTACGTGCTGTAGTATATTCATCAAAAATCACAATTCATTTACGTTATTGGTATAGGTATGACTAAACAATTGCGTAACATTAACCTAATGATGATGATGATAAATATAAATACTACTATTACTACTCATTCACCCTAATTATTTAAAGTTCCTAAGAAATACCTAATAATCCTTACCTCGAGAGATTACTGTTAAAATCAGATAGCCAAAGAAACTAGTAAAAGACAAGGAGCCTTATCATATATTAACATGGAAGAAGAATAATTGACTAAATTGAGAACAAAATAAAACATAGCTATAATTTCGTTAATTATCTGCATTTTTGTCATTATTATTATTACAAGCTATCCCGCACCCCTAGTTAAAAAAAGTAGGATGCTATAAGTACAAAGGATCCAACCGGAAAATAACCTAGTGAGGAAAGGAAACAAGGAAATAAATAAACTACGTGTAAGGTAATGAACACTCAAAGTAAAATAAAAAACATTAAACCAAATCTTTCATATATAGATAATATTTTTTTAAAAACAATAGGAAAAGAAACAAGATAGAACAACATGCCCAGTGTTCTGTCAAGCAAGAGAACTCTAATCCAAGAAAACTCTAATCAAAAGACCATGGTACAGAGGCTATGACGCTACCTAAGACTAGACAACAATGGTTTGATTTTGGACTGCCATTCAAGAAGAGCTATTTACCATATCGAAAGAGTCTATTCTACCCATATCATAAGGAAAGTAGCCACTGAGCAATTACATTGCAGTAGATAACCCTTTGAGTAAAGGATTGTTTTGTAATATCAGTGCTGTCAGGTGTTTGAGGACAGAGGAAAATGTATAAACAAGGGGCCAGAGTATTCGGTAGAAGAAAATATAAAGGGAGCCGTAACCAGAGAGAGCGATCTAATCTAGTACTGTCTGGCTCGTCGAAGGATCAAACAACTCTCTAGCGGTATTATCCCAACTGTTCTAAAACTTCCCGCAATCTACATATAACTTATATCTGGGAATTCTATTTTTGTTTCCTCACAATAAAGGATAGTAAAAATGATGACGATAGGTAGATTGTACTTTTAACATTTTAAAACCTTTTTTTTTTTTCAATCGCCTTTCAATTATATGTTCCGTAATAAGCAAATAGTTCTCAAGAAGAGATAAGCTATAAAAAAGCTCTTTAATCTGTCAGGCGTTCATCCTTTGTAGTTCCTTTCTCTGATATTTAGAGTACTCTTCAGAAGACTAAAATGTTTTGCCTTCATACATTATTTCTCTCATTTTGATAAATAGGATTAAGTGACCCATTTTAGCATCATTGATTATATTTCTAGTATATTATTCTGTGATATATTTTGAAGGTCAGAGAGAAATAAGGCTATATTTTACATAACAAAAGCTATGACTCTTTGAAGGTTTTATCTTTTATATCTCGACACAGTAAATATAATTTTTGTATATTGTCACTTCTTCAATCATCTTCTTCTTGTTTGTCTGCATCTTTTTCCACTTTTATGTGGGGTCCATGTCTCTGGCCAGCAATCTCCACTGGCCATATTGGTTTTGGATAATTTTTCATGGCCGGATGCCTTTCATCCCGCCAACCCTCAGCATTTATCCGGGCTTGGGACCGGCACCACGTTGTTTACCACGAGTTTTACCTTGTTTTTCCATCCAAAAGCCAAAGCCGGTACTTGTGGTTCTAATCACAATGTCTCAGGTAAATCTAAAGGAAATCATTTTATACTTACTGATTTTATCATAATTGTTAGATAAGAAATTCGACTTCGTAAAAGAACATAGAAAAAGGAAGTTGTAATTATAATATAAACACACACACATATATATATATATATATATATATATATATATATATATATATATATATATATATATATATATATATAAGCGTAAGTAAAATATTGCACCTCATTAGCCAACAGAAAAGTAGTTTGGAAATTTTCATATATATGAAATGATATTGGAAATTATAAACCTATGCAATGGCAAACCAGATATTATAATAATAAAATATCATGAAGTAATAAAAAGTAATAAAAGAAAAAAATGCTCCACGTGAACATTCAATGCTGCAAGACCAAACCCTCGACCCTCAACATGAACTCCTCCAAAACCTTACAATTCTTAAAATTCTCTTTGCTACCTGATATCATCATTTTTGGGAAAGAAAATATCTACGATTTTACAGAAATATACTACACTATCCCTTTAATTGTTTATTATTAATTTCTTAACTACTGTATTTTTCTGTTGCAACTGAAGCGTAATATCAGTTCCATTCGGTTAACTATTGAAAAGCGCTCGAACAGTATTTGATTTTTTTCTTTTACATCTATAAGTGTGCATGTATACAAATGCTTCATTTCTGTTCATGAGGTTGAATACAATAACGATACAATAACGAAACAAACCATCGCTTAGGAGAAATAGCTATTTAAACACAAAACAACATAAACCAGAAGCTGTTACATCGTATATTACCATCAGTCACCTGTTTCATTCAATAAACTATCCGCTTATTTGTGTCCTACAATGAGGCTCGAAAACCCAGCTTACGGAAACGCCAGAAAAATTTGTTTGTTTACAACGATTTTACATTGTTTTTCCATCCAAGAACCAAAGCTGGTACTTGTGGTTCAATTCGCAATTCTCAACAACTCGGTGGAATTCTCCTCAGATACAACAATTTAATCATGAAGAAATATAAAATAGAATAGATAAAACAAAATCAGATAAATAAAGAAGTAAAATAATCCTTCCCGGTGGCAGTGCCACATTAAAAGTTAATTATATTTTCAGATTGATATCTAATGTTATACATCAGTCACAATTACGAAATTAACAGAAAGAAATCATTGAATCCTCAAAGACATTATTTTTTACGGGAAACCAAACATCTGAGCTAGAATCACAACACAAGGAGCGTCTGACGAAAGATAAAAGCCTCATTTAAGAAGGTCATTTCAGAGTATGAAGGCCAAGAAGATACAGAAATGCTCAAATAAAAGGTAAGAACGATATAAATGGATTAAAAGGAAAAATCAGTAATATATGATATTTTCTACCTGCAATCGCTAGGTCTACATAAAGGGTACTTTAAGATTTTAGATTGCATATTGTTATGAAAGCAGAAAAAATTACCGTATGTCCAGTTATAAAAAAAAAAAAATAGATTTTTGTCTGTAGGCTAATGCCTGGAACATCTCAAAGCACAACTGCATTATCATCTAACGGACGCCTTTGATCCAAAGTGAGACAAAGGGAAGATTAAAATCGAATGATTTGAAGACGATTTCAATTGCAACTTTAATCATTCGTTGTCAGCATTTCAAGTGACGAGAAACAATTTCACGTGGTTCTCCGAAAAATCACAATAATATTAATTCCTTCCATAATTTTATGAGTGGATTAAGTATGAAACTGTCAATTTATTCATTTATTTAGGATTGAAAGTCAGATTATATTTGCTTTTGTGATCAAACGTTTTAAAGAATCTGTGAAAAGCTAATCTATGCAAAGCAAAATTGAGAAAATATGTGGTTTGTAATTTGAAAAAGAAAATATTTTTGTACTGAGAAGCCCACATATTTTTCACATTAGCAGTTATAGTAATTATTATTGTTATTATTACAAGCTAACCCACACCCCTAGTTGAAAAAGTAGGATGCTATAAGTCCAAAGGATCCAACCAGAAAATAGCCCAGTGGGGAAAGGAAACAAGGAAATAAATAAACTACGAGTAAAGTAATGAACAATCAAAGTAAAATAAAAAAACATTAAACCAAATCTTTCTTATATAAATAATACTTTTTGAATAACAATAGGAAAAGAAAAAAGATAGAATAGCATGCCCTAGTGTTCTGTCAAGCAAGAGAACTCTAATCCAAGAAAACTCTAATCAAAAGACCATGGTGCAGAGGCTATGACGCTACCTAAGACTAGACAACAATGGTTTGATTTTGACTGCCCTTCTAAAAGAGCTATTTACCATATCGAAAGAGTCTATTCTACCCATATCATAAGGAGAGTAGCCACTGAGCAATTTCATTGCAGAAGATAGCCCTTTGAGTGAAGAATTGTTTTGTAATATCAGTGCTGCCAGGTGTATGAGGACAGAGGAAAATGTATAAACAAGGGGCCAGAGTATTCGGTAGAAGAAAATAAAAAGGGAGCTGTAACCAGAGAGAGCGATCTAATCTAGTACTGTCTGGCCAGTCGAAAGATCAAACAACTCTCTAATGGTATTATCCCAGCTTTTCTAAAACTTCCCGCAATCTACATATAACTTATATCTTGGAATTCTAATTTTTGTTTCTTTTAAATTAAAGGATTGTAAAAATGATAACGAGAGGTAGATTGTACTTTTAACATTTTAAAACTTTTTTTTTTTTCAGTCGCCTTTCAATTATATGTTCCGTAATAAGCAAATAGTTCTCAAGAAGAGATCAGCTATAAAAAAAAGCTCTTTAATCTGTGAGGTGTTAATCCTTCGAAGTTTTCTTCTCTGATATTTAGAGTACTCTTCAGAAGGCTAAAATTTTGTCCCTTCATACTTTATCTCTCGCATTTTGATAAATTTGATTAAGTGACCCATTTTAGCATCATTGATTATATTTCTAGTATATTATTCTTTGATATATTTTGAAGGTCAGAGAGAAATAGGGCTATATTTTACATAACAAAAACTATGACTCCTTGAAGGTTTTATCTTTTATATCTCGACAAAGTGAATATAATATTTGTATACTGCCATTTCTTCAATCTTCTTCTTTGTCTGCATCTTTTCCCACTTTTATGTGGGGTCTATGTTTCTGGCCAGCAATCTCCACTGGCCATATTGGTTTTGGATAATTTTTCATGGCCGGATGCCTTTCATCCCGCCAACCCTCCCCATTCATCCGGGCTTGGGACCGGCACTACGTTGAGGCTAGCTTGCCGGCACCCCTCCCCCCCCCCCCCCCAACACCACCCAGTTTGTTTACCACGAGATTTACCTTGTTTTTCCATCCAAAAACTGCAGCCGGTACTTGTGGTTCTATTCACAATGCCTCAGGTAAATTTAAAGGAGATCATTTCATACTTACTGATTTTATCATAATTGTTAGATAAGAAATTCGAATTCGTAGAAGAACATAGAAAAGGAAGTAGTAATTATAATATATATATATATATATATATATATATATATATATATATATATATATATATATATATATAATATATATATATATATATATATATATATATATATATATATATATATATATATGCGTAAGTAAAATATTGCACATCCATAAGCCAACAGAAAAGTAGTTTGGAAATTTTCCTATATATGATATGATATTGGAAATTATAAACCTATGCAATGGCAAACCAGATATTATAATAATGAAATATCATGAAGTAAAAAAAGAAAAAAAAATGCTCCACGTGAACATTCAAGGCTGCAAGACCAAACCCTCGACCCTCAACATGAACTCCTCCAAAACCTTACAATTCTTAAAATTCTCTTTGCTACCTGATATCATCATTTTCGGGAAAGAAAATTTCTACGATTTTACAGAAATATACTACACTTTTCCTTTAATTGTTTATTATTAACTTCTTAACTACTGTATTTTTCTGTTGCAACTGAAGCGTAATATCAGTTCCATTCGGTTAACTATTGAAAAGCGCTCGAACAGTATTTGATTTTTTTCTTTTACATCTATAAGTGTGCATGTATACAAATGCTTCATTTCTGTTCATGAGGTTAAATACAATAACGATACAATAACGAAACAAACCATCGCTTAGGAGAAATAGCTATTTAAACACAAAACAACATAAACCAGAAGCTGTTACATCGTATATTACCATCAGTCACCTGTTTCATTCAATAAACTATCCGCTTATTTGTGTCCTACAATGAGGCTCGAAAACCCAGCTTACGGAAACGCCAGAAAAATTTGTTTATTTACAACGATTTTACCTTGTTTTTCCATCCAAGAACCAAAGCTGGTACTTGTGGTTCGATTCCAAATTCTCAACAACTCGGTGGAATTCTCCTCATATACAACAATTTAATCATGAAGAAATATAAAATAGAATAGATAAAACAAAATCAGATATATAAAGAAGTAAAATAATCCTTC
>NC_090725.1:61554415-61561915 GCF_036898095.1 Palaemon carinicauda | reverse complement strand
GGATTCTATAAAAATACAACACATCCAGCTCTTCCCATATTTCACAAAGAACATTACCTAGCATAAAAGCATTTCAATTTGTAATTTATTCCTAATATGGAATAAGATTTTAAGTTTCCGGGGTTAGCATATCTTAGCTCATATATTAGCGAGTTTAGAAAGTTATAAAATATCAGCAAAGTTATTGAAGCGTACAGCGGGAGAGACAACAATCTGTCATTATATCATTATAATGAATTATACTTCAATAAACATGAGTTATAAAGATACACATTTAAGCACTACTCTAATGAAGGGAAAGTGAGATATATAAGATAAGCTTTGAATAAATAATTCTTTTGAGTTTATATGTAAAAAGAAATAATATTAGTACACGACCACTCGCGGACACACACTTTACTTGAAAAATATTCATCATTACAAGTTATAATGTATATGCTTATATATATATATATATATATATATATATATATATATATATGTATATATATATATATTCATATGTTTATATATATATATATATATATATATATATATATATATATATATATATATATATATATATATATATATATATATATAGTATACACTAACACGGACAGACACATACACACACACACACACACACACACATATATATATATATATATATATATATATATATATATATATATATAAATATATATATATGTTTATCCTTTTTTTGTTGGTTGTTGGTGATCCTCTAGCCTCCAATGTTCCGCTCGCTGAGTTTGGATTATTTTAAAAATAAGAGGTATCTAAATTAGGGATCGTGTTTTGAATTAGTCTAAAGAATTTTAAAAAGTAAACACTGGTAATGAATAAAGAAAAGGGTATCTACCTATTAAAAGTAACAACATGTAATGAATAGAGAAAAGAACATCTTCCAATTAGAACTAACACTTGGTAGTGAATTAAAAAAAAGGGATATTATACAATTAGAAGTAAGAACTGATAATGAATGGAGAAAAGAGTATCTTCCCATTAATAGTAACAAATGATAATGTATGGAAAAAGGGTATCTTCCCATTAGAAGTAACAATAGGTAATGAATAGAGAAAAGGGTATCTTCCAATTAAAAGTAACATGTGGTAATGAATAGAGAAAAGAATATCTTCTAATTAAAATTACCAACAGACAATGAATAGAGAAAAGGGTATATTCCAATTAGAAGTAACAAGTGGTACTGAATATGAAGAAAAGAAAAAAAGACTCTCGAAAAGATTATTTATACGTAAAATACAGTATAGATTATTCTATGTATTTTGATATAGGCTGTCAGTGGAATAAAAAATTGATATTGTCCTAGAGAGAGAGAGAGAGAGAGAGAGAGAGAGAGAGAGAGAGAGAGAGAGAGAGAGAGAGAGAGATGTCCAAAACATGAATCAACAAGGTGAATCCTGCTAAATAGTTAAGATTTCGTTAAAATAAATCCTATACATCAAGAGTATTAGTAGCTGTTTTATTATTGTATTTCCACTAGCATTAAAAACTCTTACTTTGAAAAACTGAGTAACACCTCGTGGAAACAGTCGGTAAGCTTAGACTACCTTGATGAGCAATAGTTATCCATGAAATATATATAGTTTTTTTTTATTTTTTTTTAGAATATGATATCACCATAACCAATCAATGTATCCAAAATGAAAGAAAAAAAAGGTTTATAACTCAATATCATTTCAAAAGTTGACCTTTAACATCCCGTACACTCGTGAAAGACATTGAACTAAAGATAGAAAAACATATCAACAAACTTACCTATTAACAATGACTTTCATTAGTCGAGGGCTAATTACCTTTTTGTTTCAAAGACAAATATTATGGATATTTGGAAAAAAGAATCCAAAACATGTAAAATAAAATAAGTTCTTTTCATTAAAATCATGTACCACAGAAAGAAATCAATTCTTACTGAAAATTTCTCTTTTCGCGTTGAGTATAATATAAAAGAAAAACATAATGTTGTGAATTTATATAGCTTCGGGAGAAGTTCTATAGATAATAATTCAGAATAATGTCGTGAACAACAAACAGATATTTAGTGCACTACCATACTGGAAATCTCACAAAGACAAGAGCTTGGCTCCTGCCGGGAATCGAACCCTGGTCGGCAAGCTTATATAGACAGTGACTAACCCACTTGGCCACGAACAAAGATAAAAGTCAATGACAATTCTACTGTACTTATGCCTGTCGAGTTCAGGTATTTTGTACTTAGAATTGAAATCAACCCATCTTCATCATCGTAGCTAATTGGTAGTTTGTTACTTGGCATTCAATTAATGATAAATTTTGCACATTTTTACGTGTTTTTCATATTCAAATAAGCCATATATATTTTTTTTTGATATATTAATGTCTGGATTCTCTTAACAACCTCGGGATCAAAGACCCAGGCGATATCTCACAAAGACAAGAGCTTGGCTCCGGCCGGGAATCGAACCCTGGTCGGCAAGCTTATATAGACAGTGACTAACCCACTTGGCCACGAACAAAGATAAAAGTCAATGACAATTCTACTGTACTTATGCCTGTCGAATTCAGGTATTTTGTACTTAGAATTGAAATCAACCCATCTTCATCATCGTAGCTAATTGGTAGTTTGTTACTTGGCATTCAATTAATGATAAATTTTGCACATTTTTACGTGTTTTTCATATTCAAATAAGCCATATATATTTTTGATATATTAATGTCTGGATTCTCTTAACAACCTCGGGATCACAGACCCAGGCGAAATCTCACAAAGACAAGAGCTTGGCTCCGGCCGGGAATCGAACCCTGGTCGGCAAGCTTATATAGACAGTGACTAACCCACTTGGCCACGAACAAAGATAAAAGTCAATGACAATTCTACTGTACTTATGCCTGTCGAATTCAGGTATTTTGTACTTAGAATTGAAATCAACCCATCTTCATCGTAGCTAATTGGTAGTTTGTTACTTGGCATTCAATTAATGATAAATTTTGCACATTTTTACGTGTTTTTCATATTCAAATAAGCCATATATATTTTTGATATATTAATGTCTGGATTCTCTTAACAACCTCGGGTTGTCAAGTGGTTTGATCAGGTACAAAATACCTGAATTCGACAGGCATAAGTACAGTAGAATTGTCATTGACTTTTATCTTTGTTCGTGGCCAAGTGGGTTAGTCACTGTCTATATAAGCTTGCCGACCAGGGTTCGATTCCCGGCCGGAGCCAAGCTCTTGTCTTTGTGAGATTTCGCCTGGGTCTGTGATCCCGAGGTTGTTAAGAGAATCCAGACATTAATATATCAAAAATATATATGGCTTATTTGAATATGAAAAACACGTAAAAATGTGCAAAATTTATCATTAATTGAATTTCAAGTAACAAACTACCAATTAGCTACGATGATGAAGATGGGTTGATTTCAATTCTAAGTACAAAATACCTGAATTCGACAGGCATAAGTACAGTAGAATTGTCATTGACTTTTATCTTTGTTCGTGGCCAAGTGGGTTAGTCACTGTCTATATAAGCTTGCCGACCAGGGTTCGATTCCCGGCCGGAGCCAAGCTCTTGTCTTTGTGAGATTTCGCCTCGGTCTGTGATCCCGAGGTTGTTAAGAGAATCCAGACATTAATATATCAAAAATATATATGGCTTATTTGAATATATATATATATATATATATATATATATATATATATATATACATATATATGTATATATCTATACTTATATATATATATATATATATATATATATATATATATATATATATATATATATATATATATATATATATATATATATTATCTATATATATATATATGTACTTATGTATATATATATATATATATATATATATATATATATATATATATATATATATATATATATTTATGTATATATATATATATATATATATATATATATATATATATATATATATATATATATATATATATACAAATATATATATATATATATATATATATATATATATATATATATATATATATATATATATATATATATATATATACATATATATATATATATATATATATATATATATATATATATATATATATATATATATTTGTATATATATATATATATATATATATATATATATATATATATATTTACAATCAATAAATATATATATATATATATATATATATATATATATATATATATATATATATATATATATATATATATATATATATATATATATATATATATATATATTTGTGTGTGCGTGTAAATGCATATGATATTTAAAGAAAAACCATCGATGATGAGATATTGATAACTGTTACAGGAAAAATTTTATACTTCGGTGTCAGAAGTTGGAGTGGTTCATTTGTGAGCCGCCCAAAGTATAAAGTAGATATTAACTTCGAAAGAGGTGACAGGTCCCAATACCACCGAAAGGTTTTTGAACTTTCATAGAAATATCCCAAGTGAAAAATTAATTTTCTGACAAAAATATTTGGAAAAATTTTAATATATATAGACATAGTAAAATAATTATGGGTAATTGAAGACAATTTTACCTTTATATTCTATTTTTTTTTTTTTTTTTATGAATTATTTCAAGGTATAATTTATGAGGGGTGAAGTATAACCAAAGGTAGGTCAAGGACACTAAATCCCGGACGGCAACAAGATCTTTTCAATATTTTCTTTGACTACAGACGACTCATTCAAAATTTAAGTGAGATACTTCATAGTAAATTTTCTTTTTAGAAACATAGCCGATCTATTTCTTCTTCGATTACCCTGAAAATTTGGTGTATGGCAAGTCTTTCAAGATTTCAAAAGACCTCCCTATCCTGAGGGAATGTTTCAGATTATCTAGGCTGCTTTTTTTACTAGTTTTATAATATATGTTTTTCAGATACTAACACTCCTCTAAATTTGAATAAAACTTTATGTCTACTTACTCTCTTACTCTTGATTTGAATACTATCATATTACAGCATCGGTCATTTAGCTCTTTGTACTTGCTGTGTAAGATTTAGAGGTATGTAGTAGGTTGACCGTGGCACCAGCCACCCGATGAGATACTACCGTTTGAGAGTTTTGGGGTCCAATGATTAGCCAGGCAGTACTACATTGGATCCCTCTCTCTGCTTACGGTGCCTTTGCCCTTTGCCTGCACATACACCGAATAGTCTAGCCTATTCGTTACAGACAACACTGAGATTACCAAATAATTTTTTTTTACTCAAGGGGTTGACTATTCCACTGTAATTGTTCAGTGGCCACTTTACTCTTGGTAAGGGTAGAAGAGACTCATTAGCTCTGGTAAGCAGCTCTTCTAGGAGGACACTCCAAAATCAAACCATTGTTCCCTACACTTGAGAAGTGCCATGGCCTCTGTACCATGGTCTTTCACTGTCTTGGGTTGAAGTTTGAGGGTGCACTCGTGCACACTATTTTATCTAATTTCTCTTCCTATAGCTGGTTGAAGTTTTTATAGTTTATATGGGAAGTATTTACTTTAGTGTTGTTGCTGTTCCTAAAATATTAAATTTTTCATTGTTTCCTTTCCTTAACGAGCTATTTTCCATGTTGGATCCCCTGGATTTATAGCATCCTGTTTTCCAACAAGTGTTTTAGCTTAGCGAATAATAATAATAATAATAATAATAATAATAATAATAATAATAATAATAATAATAATAATAATAATAATAATAATAATAATATTGACCCTTTTCACACTTAATACTAACCGCAGTGTGATTCTCTTTTACAATTACACTTCCCTCTTGATTTTTCTAGTGAGTAACGAGTGAATTACTGTTTCATTAAACAATGAAGTTTAAAAAAAATATGTATTAAGTTTTTCATTTCTATCATTAGGAAAAACAAATAAATGTGAATTGGTTTTAGGGAAAAGCTAAGCACAAGCGATTTATTTTGGAATATCTCTCAGCTGATTTTGGCTTTGGATAGAATTAATAATTACAAGTAATATACAAAATGTATCGAATCGCATGTCAACCCCTCTGTGATGAACATGGAAGAAATAAAAACAGAAATGTGGCCTCCGAACATCTAACTTTATTTACTGAAAACACAGGTATTTCAATACCCCCAAAGAATCACATAAGGATGACAATTATATACTAAAAAATAATCATAAAGTGGACATTGTACTTTCAACAACTATTGTCATTTAGGCTGAGAGTTACTTGTAGCTTGACATTGGTATAAAAATTGACAATATATTGACAGTAATAAAAATAGGCGAAATTAGTGCATGTTACATTTAACGGCTTTTATCGTTCAGGTTGACAGGAGTACAATGGCAATTACTATGCGCGCTGTGTGGACGACGAGAGAGAGAGAGAGAGAGAGAGAGAGAGAGAGAGAGAGAGAGAGAGAGAGAGAGAGAACATACCTCTTTATTCATATATGCGATGTTTGTTATAAGTGCATTACATCCCCTCGATGGAACTTGTTCAAGACTTAGTTTTCCAGAAAGCATTATGATATATTTATAATCACTTATTACAGATGTATAATCTTTTTTGTTTATTCAGTTTTACATGATATTTATGTGAATTTGTCTGGTCCGTGAATTTTATTTACAAGTTCATATGGTACTCCCTTTTATATTTAATTACTCATGTCATTTGAAGTTAGTTTCTGTTATGTAAGTGGATACATTATGGCATTTTTTTTATATATATTTTTTTTAAACCCCAACTGACAGTTTTCTTCCAATAAAGATAATATTAAACTTAAGAAGCTCTAAGAAGAGTAGCTACAATATCCAAGAGAATGGAATTTATTTGATGGACCAATTGGATGTAAAACTATCAATTTAAATTTTGGTAAACTTTTGTCCAATTTGCATTCCACAGTTGTGATTTTTGGCAAGTCTTTGAAATCGTAGAAATAATATCGCCGTAAAACTTAGAAAAGTTATTTGTGCAAATTTTGATTTTCTTAACTGGTAAATCTTTAAAAAGTTATATGCCTGCGGGCGTGTTAATATCGTAGTTTTCACCACAAATGGTAAACAGCGTA
Source organism: Palaemon carinicauda (assembly GCF_036898095.1). Lineage (NCBI taxonomy): Eukaryota > Metazoa > Arthropoda > Malacostraca > Decapoda > Palaemonidae > Palaemon > Palaemon carinicauda. Next base: position 61,554,867 of record NC_090725.1, on the reverse strand, counting down.
GAAAATTCTACATATCCTCAATTATCCTATAACATGATTTTATCGTTCAATATTCAAAAAAAAATAAACACTTGATGAAGAAATTAGGGATTCGAGAAGAAATACCAATTAAGGTTTAATGGTTTAAAGGCCACTCATGAATAGCAGAGGTAACGGTCAGTGACCATGTCTTAGAGTCTAACAATATATACAAATGATCTGTGCACGAGCCTACTCTCCACCCAAACAAGCCCCAGGAAGAGCCAGGTAATGACTGCTGATGACAGAGCAAGAAGCTCTATAAGCTCTCCTAAACTCCCCATCCTTAGCTCACAAGGATGGTGAGGCCGCACACACTACAAGAAACTATCGATATCTAGCGGGACTGGAACCCAAGTCCCGCTGTTCACAATTTAGGGACGTTTCCTATACGTTATCACATTCAACTAAAAGTTCATACTTGCCTCATACTT
>NC_090725.1:61541915-61546915 GCF_036898095.1 Palaemon carinicauda | reverse complement strand
CAAGTCTTGTAGACGAAAATCCAGCAATAAAAATAAACAATGGTTTAGCCAAACTCATCATCACCAATCACAATGTAAATATCTTAAAAAAAAAGATATACGTAGAAACATTAGAAAATCAACTAAATGCAATGTAAACTATTCTGGACTGCACGTCTTCATAATTCTATATGAATCTCTATTAAGGCAGTGGTGAAAGTCGATTACTTCACAGTATTGGAAAACTAATATCTCTTACATGAGTTTACATCTCATTTAGAAAAAGAATAAAAGTTTTGCAATTAAATACCAAAATCAACAGATAGCAGATCACGACTCACGAGAACTTCAGATACGATTCATGAAAACTTTGAATATGAATCGAGAACATTTCCCTTTAGCAACGATGTACAAAGTTCACGCCAAAGAAAGTTATTATCAAGTTTTTTATAATGAGGAACTTACTTGATTATATAACTCATAATTTGATAGATAAAATTGACAGTGGGCGTTGTCTATACTACCTCTGGAAATTGTTTGGTGTTTGTTTGTGTGCGCATACAGTATATATATATATATATATATATATATATATATATATATATATATATATATATATATATATATATATATATATATATATATATATATATATATATATATATATTACACACATATATACACATATTTATACTTATATATATATATATATATATATATATATATATATATATATATATATATATATATATATATATATGTATATATATGTATATATATATATATATATATATATATATTTATATATATATATATATATATATATATATACATACATATATATATATATATATATATATATATATATATATATATATATATATATATATGTATATATGTATATATATTTATACATATATTTATATATATATATACATATATATATATATATATATATATATATATATATATATATATATATATATATATATATATAAATGTACAAGAGTCGTCAAAAAATACATCTCAATATTTAAATATATAGGCAAATTCATATACACGCACACACAGAGATTCAATCCTTGACACTTTATGTATCCTCAAGGTTAGTATTCCGATATATATTTTTCTCTTCATGTGTCTATTGATGAATTTACTTTAAATGTAGATTTTCAGCTTTAAATGTGTTTCAGAATGTATATCAGGTTTATAAGAGTGCGAGGGTGGTTTATAAGTACTAACATTTTAAATATAGTAAAAGAAAAAAGAATATGGCGTCAGTGAAAACAATATAATGCAGATTTCTATATTTACTTTGCAGTTTTTCAGATATCGTAGGGGTAGCTAAAGACATAACACCAGCGATAGCCAGAGGCATACTATATATATATATATATATATATATATATATATATATATATATATATATATATATATATATATATACACACATATATATAAATATGTATATATATATATATATATATATGTATATATGTATATATATATATATATATATATATATATATATATATATATATATATATATATATATATATATATATATGTGTGTGTGTGTGTGTGTGTGTGTTTGTGTGTGGCTGTGTGTGTTTGTGTGTAGCTATATAAGTATTCACTTTACTTATTTGATATTCATAGATACATAGCATTACTGAAATAACAAGGGAATGGAATTTACCTTCCGATAATCAAGATTTCTAATACATGATTATGGACCAATTTCCTGTTCACAGTAGATTATTATCGGTAGGTCAAACATACATAGGATGAAAATTACCTGCGTTCACATATTTGATGCTTAGAGAGGATTTTCTTCTTACTTTTTGTCTTCATGGATTTAGAGGAGTTAACTTGTATTTGGGTTGCTGCTACAATGTCAAAAGAACTTTTTACTTCTACGATTTGCGCATTCTAATATATTGTTTTAAATCGTTTATATATATACATTTATATATATATATATATATATATATATATATATATATATATATATATATATATATATATATATATATATATAATTTTCAGAAGTTTTATTGCAAACCATTCGTATCTGCACGCATGCAGATATTAAGCAGATTTGATTGATTAGTTCCCTTTAATTTATTTTTGTATGTAAGCTTCAATGTGACTTTCAGGTTTACATGTAAAAATATAATTGTAAATAAACTGATTTCTTTCTCCGTATTTCTTTATAATCTTGATATTTCCTCTATTATCAATTTGCACTTCAAGTGGTAATTTTTGTGGTTAGATAGAAATACTAATGCACGTAGAATTTTTAATTCTTTAGATGTAAGGAGGCTGATCGATAACTTATCGACATGCAGCTCTTTATGTTATCTTTAGTTTTTATTGTATTGCGTCTTCAATGCTATCCAGTTTGATATTTTTCTTTTCGCAGTTCTCAGCACCAGTGAAGATTAAATTTCTTTACGCTGTTTCTTTGTACCTAATTTTTCTGACATCGATACCCCACCTTGATTTTTAGGTATGATGTTAGCGGAGGCAGGATAGCAATATATTTTGGTAACATCAAATGTTTAGCTTTTATCATATTCTGTTTTATTTAAACTTTCTAATTAATTTCATGGCTAAGATTAGCATGTGGCTCGACAAACAATGCATAAACATAGAATTAGTTAACTCTCTGACAGGGTATACAACACACACATAAGGAGCCTACATTGATGAATGTATATTCAAGTTCTGTGTTTATACAAAAAGGTAAATGGATTTGATCCTAAAAATGTCTCGTTTGTATCGTTATAAAGATACTAATCACAAGCCAAGAGGCAAACCAAATGTGAAAATCAGATTGCTATAAGACATAATGCCCAAATATGGAAAGTAAAGTAATACAGGAAACCGAAGAACAAACTACAAAAAAAAAAAAAAAATAACAAGAACAATTTGACTATATACAGGGAAGGGCAGTAGTTTGTTATTTGGTTGTGGGTTCTTATTATCGCTTAATAGATGTATTCACTCATTTACTTTTTTTTATTATTCATTTATTTTCTATCTAAAACTATTACGACAAGTCACCAAGTAACTAATATCCAGCTCATCCACAAAACACCAAAAGACAGAGAGAGAGAGAGAGAGAGAGAGAGAGAGAGAGAGAGAGAGAGAGAGAGAGAGAGAGAGAGAGAGAGCCATAGGTTCCAATACATGCTGAACCTACCATCATTTTTTGTTGCATCTGACAAAAATGAAAGCGAATAAAAGTTATACATCTTTTTCAGATGGATGAAATCGAGATCTATCAGTTGATCTATAATGTGAAGTATTATTGTAAGGTGAAAATTATGGCAGAACGCTGACTTAGCTATTCCAACGTTGGTAAATTTTGTTTTTCTTTTTCTTAGAGAAAAGACTCCCTTATGAGGGCCTCTTGAAAAACTATGCGTTTCTCCAAATCCTGCAAGAATATCTATCCATGTCAGGAAAATGTCAGGAGAAATATCTGATACGATATGTCTGTGCCTACCAAAAACGTTATATTGCTTTCACACATCTCTGAAAAAAATATGTAGCGAGTAGTATCAGGTTTTATCTACTATCTAGATGGAAAATAGTTATTTTTTTTCCTTGGAGTATCTTTAATTAATGAATGATACAAAATACAAATATAACAGCATCTGCCTATTTACATGCATTTTTATTTTATCTTATCTTTATTTTTTCTAGCATCTATGTGCGTTGCGTCTTCGATTCTATCAAGTTTGATATTTTTCTTTTCGCAGTTCACAACACCGGTAAAGTTTAAATTTCTTTAGGCTGTTTCTTTGTACCTTGTTTTTCACACATCGATACCATCCCCAGATTTTTATATATATTTTTCAGTGGAGACAGCTTAGCAACATTTTTGCTCAACATCAAATGTTTAGTTTTTATCAATATCTGTGTTATTTATCCTTTTCATGTAAGTTTAATGTTGGAATCAGCATATGCCTCATCAAACAATGTATAAACATTTAATTCGTTAACTCTTGCTAGGTATAAATAAAACACACAAAAAAATCCTGCACTGATGAATCTTTATTCAAGTTTTGTGTTTATCCAAGGTAAATAAATTAGATCCAAAAAATTGCTATTTTTTTTATCGTTATAAAGATTCTCATCACAAACCACGATACACCCCAAATTAGAAAAAAAACCGAATGCTATGTGACATAAGGCCCAAATTAAAAAAAGAATTAAAACCCTACAGAGAATAATTAAGTGTGGTTCTGCTAGCCCTGCACCCTTCTACTTGACCACTGCAGGTACTTATAGCCATTTACAGGATTGAACACTGTCCTGGAAATCCAAACGCTTGTATTAAACCACCCGGAAAGGATAACAATACAGCAACCTTCTTATATTTCTGGGTTGAAGTCACCCCTTATGTGACAAAAGACGTTTTACTTAATCCCCTAAAAATATAAAGAACATTTATTTAATTTTAACTCCCCTTCTGATGCAATCAAGTAATAACATACTTTATGTTAGCAATTGATTTTTCCATTACATTCAAAATTGGTATCGAGCATATGAACGAAGAATATTGCTCATCCATGATCCATATGCCAAACATTGAATTTCCATACATAAATATGTATTCAACAATAACCAGTGGTCGTAATGAATACTGTCAACTAGATGGAAATTCAATTTCACGTACATAGTCATTTCTGAGCAACTGCTTGGTGTTTTTGTTGACTACAATAAACAACGAATTATAATGGTCATGAACTGCATTTATTTATGTTGATGATTTGTTATTATCGTGATTCTCTTCATTAGGGACCCCAAAACATTTATCAAAATTGTTGTCCCAAAGAAAATGAAGTCGTTATTTTATAACTATGGAACGTAAGTTAAAATTTTGTATTGTAAATCTATGTATTACCCCCCCTCCCCCACCTCACCCCCCACCCCGAAAAAAAAAATGCCTGAATTAATCACAGCAAACGAGGATCGATGAAATGTCAGACTAATAAAGTGAATAATGA
>NC_090725.1:61526915-61539415 GCF_036898095.1 Palaemon carinicauda | reverse complement strand
GATTCCCCATAGGGGAATACTATTGTTTTTGGTAGTATTATTATTATTCTTTCCGAGCGTTTTTTTTTTTCGCAAGAAATCTGAAATAATTATCATAGGTAGCCTATGGTAAGAATATGCCATAGACCCAGTTTAAGTGACCTTGACCTACTTTTCAAGGTCACAAGGGCTTTTAAAGGCAATATTTGTAAAATTTGAAATTGCCATTAGGCCTAAAGTATAAGCCGTATGGCTAAGGGCCTTATGGACAATGATACACAGGTAAATTCGCAGATATTTCATTACTTAAATGCAAGTAGGACAAGTTCAAGGTCGCTAATGGCCAAACCGGCTCAAAACAGGTTTGTTTCTGAGATCTTAGTGGCATCTGATGCCCTGTATATTTATCTAAGGTTAGCTTAACTTTTGTAGCGACTGCTTAGCTACTTTTTTTAATATAGGTTTTTAACTATTTTTGACATATCAGAAATCGTGACTTTGGCAATTTCTCCATGAAATTCTGGTTTTTGGCCATAGCATGCTATAGTAAACTACCCCAAACATATGCATAAAATATCCAAATCAAATGTCAAATTTGACCTTGACCCTCATTCTCAAGGTCATATGGTTATTTCATGGAAAAATTTGACGTGGGTTAAAAGTGATGTTTTGTTGTCACTAACCCCCCCCCCCCCCCCAAAAAAAAAAAAAAAAAAAAAAAATTCACACATGCTCTTTCAGAATATGGGGTCATATTTAACCCGCGATCTTCACATGACCTTGTAAGTGCCCATTGTCTTCAAGCTCAAAGGTCAATTTCTCTACATTTCTCTTTTTTGCCTATTTTTTACCTCCATATACCTGCTATTATACAGATAAATTGCTTCAGAATAGTTTGTTAACATAACTCAGAATATAGTCAAGGGGTCATTAGGCCAATAAACCATTACATAATGTCTTTTACTGATTGCCGAAAGCATATCCATACCTATTTTGCAAGGCAATCCTCCGCCACTGGCTTTAGTCAGTTGCAGTCTAGTTATTATTATTATTATTATTATTATTATTATTATTATTATTATTATTATTATTATTAATCTGAGTGTGACTCCATACGAAAACGATGATGATTACTAAGAGATGTTTAAAGAATAACTTGCATCAGTAAAATCTACATCCTATAAATTTCGTGGGGGTTATGAACTTGAAAAAAGAAAATAAATCTCCTACCCTATTTCAATTAGCTTATTAATTCCCTGGCTGCTTACAGATTTTCCCTAATTCCAATTCTATAATCAGAGAACAAAGTCTACCAATGCTACCAGAATCATGTATAATATTTCCGTTAGATAACCAAATCCCTTCATTTTCATTGCGACAACCATTTTAATAAATATTTTGGGGTCCTTAGTGAAGAAAATCGCGATAATAACAAAGCATTAACATAAGTAAATGCAGTTCATGACCATTATAATTGAAGTCAACAAAAACGCTAATCAGCTGCTCAGAAATGACTATGTATGTGAAATTGAATTTCCATCTAGTTGACAGTATTCATTACGACCACTGGTTATTGTTGAATACATATTTATGTATGGAAATTCAATGTTTGGCATATGGATCATGGATGAGCAATATTCTTCGTTCATATGCTCGATACCAATTTTGAATGTAATGGAAAAATCAATTGCTAACATAAAGTATGTTATTACTTGATTGAATCAGAAGGGGAGTTAGAATTAAGTAAATGTTCTTTGTATTTTTAGGGGATTAAGTAAAACGTCTTTTGTCACATAAGGGGTGACTTAAACCCAGAATTAGAAGAAGGCTGCTGCTATTGTTATCCTTTCCAGGTGGTTTAATACAAGCGTTTGGATTTCCAGGACAGTGATCAATCCTGTAAATGGCTATCAGTAACTACAGTGGTCAAGTAGAAGGGTGCAGGGCTAGCAGAACCACACTTAATTATTCTCTGTAGGGTTTTAATTCTTTTTTAATTTGGGCCTTATGTCACATAGCATTCGGTTTTTTTCTAATTTGGGGTGTATCGTGGTTTGTGATGAGAATCTTTATAACGATAAAAATTAACAATTTTTAGGATCAAATTTATTTACCTTGGATAAACACAAAACTTGAATAAAGATTCATCAGTGCAGGATTCTTTTGTGTGTTCTATTTATACCTAGTAAGAGTTAACGAATTAAATGTTTATACATTATTTGATGAGGCACATGCTGATTCCAACCTTAAACTTACATGAAAAGGATAAATAACACAGATATTGATAAAAACTAAACATTTGATGTTAAGTAAAAATATTGCTAAGCTGTCTCCACTGAAAAATATATATAAAAATCTGGGGATGGTACCGATGTGTGAAAAACAAGGTACAAAGAAAGAGCCTAAAGAAATTTAATCTTTACCGGTGTTGCGAACTGCGAAAAGAAAAATATCAAACTTGATAGAATCGAAGACGCAACGCACATATATGCTAGAAAAACTAAAGATAAGATAAAATAAAAATGCATGTAAATAGGCAGATGCTGCTATATTTGTATTTTATATCATTCATTACTTAAAGATACTCCAAGGAAAAAAAAATAACTATTTTCCATCTAGATAGTAGATGAAACCTGATACTACTCGCTACATATTTTTTTTCAGAGATGTGTGAAAGCAATATAACGTTTTTGGTAGGCACAGACATATCGTATCAGATATTTCTCCTGACATTTTCCTGACATGGATAGATATTCTTGCAGGATTTGGAGAAACCGATAGTTTTTCAAGAGGCCCTAATAAGGGAGTCTTTTCTCTAAGAAAAAGAAAAACAAAATTTACCAACGTTGAAATAGCTAAGTCAGCGTTCTGCCATAATTTTCACCTTCCAATAATACTTCACATTATAGATCAACTGATAGATCTCGATTTCATCCATCTGAAAAAGATGTGTAACTTTTATTCGCTTTTATTTTTGTCAGATGCAACCAAAAATTATGGTAGGTTCAGCATGTATTGGAACCTATGGCTCTCTCTCTCTCTCCCTCTCTCTCTCTCTCTCTCTCTCTCTCTCTCTCTCTCTCTCTCTCTCTATCTCTCTCTCTCTCTCTCTCTCTCTCTCTCTCTCTGTCTTTTGGTGTTTTGTGGATGAGCTGGATATTAGTTACTTGGTGACTTGTCGTAATAGTTTTAGATAGAAGATAAATGAATAATAAAAAAAAGTAAATGAGTAAATACATCTATTAGGCGATAATAAGAACTCAAAACCAAATATCAAACTACTGCCCTTCCTTGTATATAGTCAAATTGTTCTTAATATTTTTCTTTTGTAGTTTGTTCTTCGGTTACCTGTATTACTTTACTTTCCATATTTGGGCATTATGTCTTATAGCATTTGTTCACATTCGGTTTGCCTCGTGGCTTGTAATTAGAATCTTCATAACGATAAAAACGAAACATTTTTAGGATCAAATCCAATTACCTTGTATAAACACAGAACTTGAATATACATTCATCAATGTAGGCTCCTTATGTGTGTGTTGTATACCCTGTCATAGAGTTAACTAATTCTATGTTTATGCATTGTTTGTCGAGCCACATGCTAATCTTAGCCATGAAATTAATTAGAAAGTTTAAATAAAACAGAATATGATAAAAGCTAAACATTTGATGTTACCAAAATATATTGCTATCCTGCCTCCGCTAACATCATACCTAAAAATCAAGGTGGGGTATCGATGTCAGAAAAATTAGGTACAAAGAAACAGCGTAAAGAAATTTAATCTTCACTGGTGCTGAGAACTGCGAAAAGAAAAATATCAAACTGGATAGCATTGAAGACGCAATACAATAAAAACTAAAGATAATATAAAGAGTTGCATGTCGATAAGTTATCGATCAGCCTCCTTACATCTAAAGAATTAAAAATTCTACGTGCATTAGTATTTCTATCTAACCACAAAAATTACCACTTGAAGTGCGAATTGATAATAGAGGAAATATCATGATTATAAAGAAATACGGAGAAAGAAATCAGTTTATTTACAATTATATTTTTACATGTAAACCTGAAAGTCACATTGAAGCTTACATACAAAAATAAAATAAAGGGAACTAATTAATCATATCTGCTTAATATCTGCATGGGTGCAAATACGAATGGTTTGCAATAAAACTTCTGAAAATTATAAAAAAAATATATATATTAAACAAGATACTAGTTGCGCAAATCGTAGAAGTAAAAAGTTCTTTTGACATTGTAGCAGCACAACACAAATACAAGTTAACTCCTCTAAATCCATGAAGACAAAAACTAAGAAGAAAATCCTCTCTAAGCATCAAATATGTGAATGCAGGTAATTTTCATCCAATGTGTGAGTGACCTGCCGATAATAATCTAGTGTGAACAGGATATTGGTTCATAATCATGTTTTCGAAATCTTGATTATCGGAAGGTAAATTCTATTGCCTTGTTATTTCAGTAATGCTATGTATCTATGAATATCAAATGAGTAAAGTGAACACTTATGTAGTCACACACACACACACACACACACACACACACATATATATATATATATATATATATATATATATATATATATATATATATATGTGTGTGTGTATATATATATATATATATATATATATATATATATATATATATATATATATATATATATATATATATATATATATATGTATATATATATATATATATATATATATATGTGTGTGTGTGTGTGTGTGTATGTATATATATATATATATATATATATATATATATATATATATATATATATGTATATATATATATATATATATATATATATATATATATATATATATTTATATATATGATAAATTTTTGCACATTTAAACGTGTTTCTTTCATATTTCAAATAAGCCATATATATTAATACATTAAAGTCTGGATTCTCTTAACGACCTGGGGATCAGAGCCCCAGGCAGAACCGCCCAAAGACTTTGATATCGTGACCAGCGGGGATTTGAACCCTCTTCCAGGATATCTGTATGCCAGTGACCAAAGCTTAGAGCCCGCATTTATTTTTAGAAATAAGTATGACTTCTGCTCTTTAGCCTTTTTTCCAATGACAGGAAATCAAATTCGAAATTTACTAGACAACAAGTGGGAATAATTTGCCTTTATTATTGTTTTATTATTGTTGCAGTATTTGTAAATTGAAAAATTATTTGGTCGTCTCCTTTGATAGCAATGATTTATGCATTTTAGGGAAAATACCGAGAGAAAGATTAAAAATTCTCATAAGGAGAAAATGTTTATAATTACTGGAGGAAGTCACTATGATTACGATTTTTTTTCATGTTTATAATCATAACTGTCTCATCGAGTTACAGTGAGTGTATTCCCTTTTTCTTATATTACGAAGAAATAACTTAATTCGAAAAAAAAAATCTTACTTAGTTCAATTCATAGACTTTTCTTTTGTATGAATAAGGTCTGCCAATAATTCCAGGAAGTTATAAGTGTAGGTCAGGAAATACATTTTTGAAACATATTTTATCCGGTAAAAAACAATATTTCATAACTGGCTATTTCTAGAACTAAAAAAAAAATTGATCTGCATATTTCGAGGCAACATCATTAAAACGAAATGAGAAAATGTGTAAATATCATTCCCTCTCTCCAGTGAAAGTCGTCTTTATTAAAGAGAGTAGTAGAGAATTTATCGATATGGGTTTTAAAAAATGGTTAAACCGAATAGAAATATTATAAGTATCACCAAAATTCTGAATTTCATAACAGAGAATGAGCCAGAAAAAAGTTAAATTAAAAAAACTATGGATTAGCTAGGCATATCTACAAATAATGTAAAACCTAACTGGAAAACCAAGGAAAATACAGCTAAGAGAAAAAAAAGACATTTGTTTGTACATCACTAAAGTAGGAAACGGAATTAATAAGTCAATGAGGTAAACAGATAAACCTGTAATACTTGATTAGTTTAAATGTTACACGCATTTCCTTGTTTTACACAGATATGGTCACACATTTTCTAGAACTTCTCAGCATTGCCATCTGTAAGTTGTGTCATTTTTTTTGTATAATGTATGTAATGAAAGTATTCTTATCCTGAGAAATGTGAGATCGTAGTTCCTCCACATGATTTGGATGTTGCGTAACAAGCACTAACTCCACTACTAAAGCTGAATATATTATCGAAATAAAAATACCGTAGGGCATGTGAATCAAACTTATGGAATTCGGTCAAGCATGAAATATATCGACGAGGATAAAAGACTAGTTGAGAGACATAGGACTCAATGTTTCGGATATCAGTTGCTCTCCCTCGAGGTATGGCGTCTTGGAAACATCATTTGGCTTTTTTTTATTCAAGTCTTGTAGACGAAAATCCAGCAATAGAAATAAACAATGGTTAGGCAAAACTCATCATCACCAATCACAATGTAAATATCTTAAATATATATATATATATATATATATATATATATATATATATATATATATATATATATATATTATATATATATATATATATATATATATATATATATATATATATATATGCGTAAAAACATTAGAAAATCAGCTAAATGCCATGTAAAGTATTCTGGTCTGCAAGATATCATAATTCTATATGAATCTCTATCAAGGCAGTGGTAGAAGTCGATTATTTCACAATATTGGAGAACTAATATCTCTTACATAAAAAATAAAATAAAAGTTTTGCAATTAAATACCAAAATCAACAGATAGCAGATAACGACTCACGAGAACTTCAGATACGATTTATGAAAACTATGAAAATGAATCGAAAACATTTTCCTTCAGCAACGATGTACAAAGTTGACGCAAAAGAAAGTTATCATCAAGTTTTTTATAATGAGGAACTTACTTGATTATGTAACTAATAATTTGATAGATAAAATTGACAGTTGGCGTTATCTATACTACCTCTGGAAGTTGTTTGGTGTTTTTGAGCATATATATATATATATATATATATATATATATATATATATATATATATATATATATATATATATATATATATATATATATATATATATATGGGTATACATATATATATGTATATATATATATATATATATATATATATATATATATATATATATATATATATATATATATATATATATATATATATTTATATATATATATATATATATATATATGTGTGTGTGTGTGTGTGTGTGTGTATATATATATATATATATATTTTATCACGCCCAAAGGTATTTTCGTTCGGTCATTTATATATTTATCTATTTATATATTTTTTGCCCACGCAGTCGTATGTTTGCTGCTTGTTAGTAACTGGGTGTGGTTTGCTTGTTATTTGTATCGCAGTCGTTAAGGAGGGTAGTTCTAATCCAACAATTTCTTCCTTTTCATGATGATGTGGAGGCAGAGAGACTTTTTTTTCGGGAGAAGCTCAAGTTAGCTGCCAGTGATCCTTTGAACGCTAGAGAGGTTGGTATTGCCTCTGAGAGGTACTTATCTACTGAGAGCAGTGGATTCGCCTTGGATCGCTACAATGGTGTGTATCTGTTAGCGCTCTTTATTCGACATCAACGCCTGTTTTTGAGTCTTCAGCACCTTATACCAATGTCACGCCCGTTTGATCATTCTTCCACTGCTGATGCATGGATGTTTGTCTTCGAAGAGCAGCTGTGATCGAGTGTTTTTATCAAGTTCTCGATACTAATCTTGGTCTTTATCTGGAGGATTACAACACCTTTTAATCTGCGACGGACACATTACGAACACGGGAGAGGATATATATCAGCCTTGGACAGCCCCTAAAGAAAATTCAGATTTATCACCTGGTCCCTCATGTTTATTACTGCAACTGCAGCGCCGTTGATGATACTTTACGAGAAGTTAAGTATTGGTATTAGTAACTGTCCTCCATTTTTATAACTGCAATTAACAACACTTCATTTCAACGGAGCATCAAGTTTACGCTGCAGTGACCTGAAACTTACCACGGTCCAAATATTATTTAATTATTTTTTTTCTTTTGTAAATAAATATTTATATTTCCTTTTTGTATCATACTCCCTTGTTGTCCTTTGCTATCATTGTTTATAAACTATAACTGGTCTTTAAAGGTACCTCAGGTTTTACAAATACTATTGTCTTTTTTTATGTAACGGCTTTACGCAAATTATAAAGAACATGCTTTAATATAAAACGTTAATGTTAATTATTAAGTCGTGACATAGATTGGCGACCGTGACAGGATGGCAAATGTTCAGTGGGGTAGTGTGAAAAAGTATAATTTTTTTTATATCTCTTTACGGGAAACTTTAATAGTTCATCCTGTTAAGTAGCATTTGCTCCATTTAACGAGATGTCAACTTTAAGCGAGCTAACTGCCATAGGTAAAGAACTTGGATTGTCAGGATCTGACTTTGCATATTTCATAAAAGAGCAACAGGAGCCCGAACGTGCTAAACGAGCAGAGCAAAGAGAAGCTGAAAGAGAGCAAATGGAAGCAGATAAAGAAAGGCTTGAGTTAGAGATAACTTTAAAGTCTTCAAAGTCCGATGAAACTTCTATAAGTGATTCTGTGCCAGCTAAGTTCAGTGATAAGTGGGGAACTAAGCTAATTCCTAAGTTTAGCGAGTCAGATGTCGGAAAATTTTTCGTTGCTTTTGAGAAAGTAGGTCATCAGTTAGCTTGGCCCAAGGAACTCTGGGCTGTATTAGTGCAATCTGCATTCTCTGGTAAGGCACAAGTAGTTTATGCAGCGTTAAGTGCAGAAGATTCCAGTGATTATGATATTGCGAAAAAAATGATTTTAAATGCATACCAGCTAATCCCAGAAGCTTACCGGAAGAAATTCAGATCCTGGCGTAAAATGTTTAATCAAACATTTATAGAATGGGTAGGCCAGAAAGCAGCTAAACTAGATGAGTGGTTGGCTGCAGAGGAGGCAACTACATTTGCCGAGTTACGAGAACTGGTTTTGTGGGAGGATTTTAAAAACAACATTCCCAAAAACGTTCACATCCATATTGAAGAATTTAACATTGATAATGTGAATGAGGCAGCAAAGCCAGCAGACATGTTTGTTTTGTCACACAGGCATTATGGTAAGAAGAAAACTCATTGGGAAGCAGGTGTGGAAAAGGTGGAGGTAATAAAGGGTAGAGAAAGTCCTTCATCGCCTTCGAGGGGTGCGAGGCAGGCCCGGGACATTGTTTGTTATAAGTGTGGTAAGAAAGGTCATGTTAAGTCACATTGTCCTGAAGTAACTAAGTCAGTTAAACCAGTTATGTTGATGGCATGTAGGTCAGTACCGCCTGTGTCTTCTAGTCTTGAAGGAGAGGTGAGTGAGAGCATGCCTTATGGTAAGGAATTTGAAGACTTTGTCTTTAGAGGTATAGTGAAAGTTGGATCTGAGGCAACTGATGGTAATATCGTTGCATTGCTGAGGGATACTGGCTCGTGCCAGTCCTGCATTCTGGAAACCCCTCTCCCTAAAGATTTCTCACGGAAAGGTCAGGATTTTGTTGCTTTGGGGTTTCCCAGATACAGTAACATCTTGGCCTGTGGAAGAAGTTTATTTGGAATCTCCTTTGGTGACTGGTAGGTTGAAACTGGCTGTAGTTAGTGACTTGAGTGTGAGTGGTGTGGATTTGTTGATAGGCAATGGTGTGATGTAAGGTAGTGGCACAGCCTGTGCATCAGAAGGTCGAAAGGGGGCTAGTGTGGTTAATGAACGCGTTATGGTAAATGTTAAACCTGTTGTTCCTGTAACCCGAGCCCAATCTAGAGAGGAAGTCAAAGGTGGAGAAGCTGATAAAAATTTGGAAAACTGCTTCCAAACCAAAACTCAACCTAAGACAAGGAAAGGTAAGTCCAAGCAGATAAAAAATCTTTCGTTAAAGTCTATGGTTAATATATCTGAAGACTTTGCTACAGATTCTAGTTGCATGTTTCCAGATAGGCAAACCCTAATTAGTGCTCAAAAAGATGGCGAATTGAGGAGTATATATGAAGAAGCAGAGAAGCTAAAGGAACAGGATGATTTAAGTGAAGCAAGTAATGTATTAAAGAATGATGTGTTATATAAATTAATTCATCCAGTGACCGCATCTACTGATGAAGAGTGGAAGGTAAGGGAACAAATTGTAGTACCTAGTAAGTTTAGGTATTTTATTTTGCAAGAGGCTCATGAAAGTGAATGGGGTGGTCATTTAAGAATACGAAAAACACTGTACAAAGTGAAAGATAATTTTCTTTGGCCTTATATAAAGAAAGACGTAGTCAGACATTGTAAGTCATGTCACCAGTGCCAAATGGTTGGAAAACCCAATCAGAAAATTACTAAAGCACCTTTAATTCCTATCCCAGCTGTTGAAGAACCATTCACGCAAATTGTTATTGACATTGTGGGTCCTTTACCCAAAACCAAAACAGGTTCTCAGTACATGTTATCTATAATAGACAGAACCACTAGATTTCCTGAGGTAATACCTGTTAGAGGCATTAAGAGTGGAATCGTAATTAAGCATCTCATGGACTTCTTTTCTCGTTATGGTTTGCCTCGAGAGATACAGTCGGATCAAGGTTCTAATTTCACTAGTAGGGAGTTCCAGGCTAAAATGAATGAACTTGGCATTAAACACAACTTTGCATCCTCATATCATCCCGAAAGTCAGGGAATACTTGAAAGATTTCACTCCACTCTGAAAAATGCTTTGACTAAGTATTGTTTAGACCATGTTGAGGAATGGGATAAAGACTTGACTTTATTGCTTTTAGCTTTAAGATCAGCCCCTAGTGAATCTCTGGGTTTTTCTCCTTTTCAGATGGTCTATGGACACATTGTGAGAGGGCCTCTTGATTTATTAAGGGAACATTGGGAAGGGAGTAGTGGTAAAATAAATTCACTTGATTATATTTTGTCTTTCAAAGAGAAATTAAGGAGCCTTTGGCAATGGGCCCAAAATAATCTCTCTACTTCGCAGGCTAAAATGAAAACTCATTATGATAGAAAGTCTCAAGTTAGAAATTTTGAAGCAGGAGAACAAGTACTAGTGTTACTTCCTATTCCAGTTCAGTTCAGAGCTCAGTTTGTAGGTCCAGCATTGGTTAAGAAGAAAATGAATGATGTTGATTATTTGGTGGAAATTCCAGGGAGGAGGAAAAAGTATCAGTTGTGTCATATTAACATAATGAAGAAATATTTTTCCAGAGCTAACACTGTTAAATCTGTTTCAGGTGTTGTACCTAATGAAGGTAATGGACAAGAAGTGGAAAGCAAAGACTATGGATGGAATGGCGAAAACACTAAAATTTTGTGTAACCCAGATAGTTTCTTTAAACATCTGAATGCTCAGGAAGCTACTGATATTAAGGATTTATTCAAAGAACATCCGTCAATATTTAAGGACACTCCTGGTCTTGTGCGTAGTTTGCAACATGACGTGGTACTAAAGCCAAATGCCCAGAAAGCTGAAGCTGTGAGAAAGGAAGTCAGTTATATGTTGGAAAATGAGTTGATAACACCAAATAGCAGTCCTTGGAGTTCCCTAGTAGTATTAGTGAAAAAGGAAAATGGACAAGACAGGTTGTGTTTTGACTACAGAAAAGTAAACGACTTAACAGTTGCTTACAATTTCCCCCTGCCTCGCATAGAAGATTGCATAGGTAAGATTAGTAATGCCAAGTATATTAGTTGGTTAGACCTTTTAAAAGGTTACTGGCAGGTTCCTCTGACTGAAAATGCACGAGAAATATCAGCATTTATAACACCTGAAGGTTTATTCGAATGTAAAGTCATGCCCCTTGGCATGCGTAACGCAGCCAGTACCTTCCAGAGAATTATGTGGATGATCACGAATGGATTGAAGGGTTGTGTAGTTTATCTGGACGATATAATTATTTTCAGTGACAACTGGAAAGATCATGTCGATAGAATCAGGGCCTTATTTCATGCAATTGCTGACGCTGGTTTGGTGGTAAACCTTTCTAAATGCGAATCTGGAAAAGCTGAAGTTATCTACCTAGGACATCACGTCGGACAAGGTAAAGGAAAAGAACATTGAAGCTGTACTAGTTTTTCCCACTCCCCAAACTCGGAAAAATGTAAGGCAATTTGTTGGTCTCGCTGGTTACTATCGCAGGTTTGTCCCCAGTTTTTCTGAAATAGTAACTCCTTTAACTAATCTTTTGAGAGAGAAATCTAGATTCTTGTGGGACGATACATGTCAACGAGCTTTTGATAAATTAAAAGGCATTTTAAGCACTTACCCTATTTTGAAATCACCTGACTTTCATTAAGGGTTCAAGTTAATGGTGGATGCCAGCGATCTCGGAGTAGGGGCAGTGCTATTGCAAGACGATAGTGAAGGTATTGAACATCCTGTTTCATATTTTTCCAGGAAACTTAATGGGCATCAAAAAAAATATAGCACAATCGAAAAGGAAGCCTTAGCTTTAGTTTAAGCTTTACAACATTTTGAAATTTATGTAACATCTA
>NC_090725.1:61506915-61519415 GCF_036898095.1 Palaemon carinicauda | reverse complement strand
AAGGTTGGAATTAGCATGTGCCTCATCAAACAATGTATAAACATATAATTCGTTAACTCCTACTAGGTATAAATAGAACACACAAAAGAATCCTGCACTGATGAATCTTTATTCAAGTTTTGTGTTTATCCAAGGTAAATAAATTTGATCCTAAAAATTGTTAATTTTTATCGTTATAAATATTCTCATCACAAACCCTGATACACCCCGAATTCGAAAAAATAGAATGATATGTGACATAAGGCCCAAATTAAAAAAGAATTAAACCACTACAACGAATGATTAGGTGTGGTTCTGCTAGCCCTAAACACTTCTACTTGACCTCTGCAAGTACTTAAAGCCATTTACAGGATTGAACACTGTCCTGGAAATCCAAATGCTTGTATTAAACCACCCGGAAAGGATAACAATAGCAGCAGCCTTCTTCCATTTTTGTGTTGAAGTCACCCCTTATGTGACAAAAGACGTTTTACTTAATCCCCTAAAAAGATAAAGAACATTCATCTAATTCTAACTCACCTTCTGATGCAATCAAGTACAACATACTTTATGTTAGCAATTGATTTTTCCATTATATTCAAAATTAGTATTGAGCATATGAACGAAGAATATTGTTTATCCATGATCCATATGCCAAGCATTGAATTTCCATACATAAATATGCATTCAACAATAACCAGTGGTCGTAATAAATACTGTCAACTAGATGGAAACGCAATTTCACGTACATAGTCATTTCTGAGCAGCTGATTGGCGTTTTTGTTTACTTCAATAAACAACGAATTATAATGGTCATGAACTGCATATATTTATGTTAATGCTTTGTTATTATCGTGATTCTCTTCATTAGGAACCACAAAATATTTATTAAAATTGTTGTTGCAATGAAAATGAAGGGATTTGGTTATTTAACGGAAATATTATACATGATTCTGGTAGCATTGGTAGACTTTGTTCTCTGAATATAGAATTGGAATTAAGGAAAATCTGTAAGCAGCCAGGGAATTAATAAGCTAATAGAAATAGGGTAGGAGATTTATTTTCTTTTTTTCAAGTTCATAACCCCCACGAAATTCATAGGATGTAGATTTTACTGATGCATGCTATTCTCTAAACACTTCTTGGTAATCCTCATCATTTTCGTATGGAGTCACATTCAGATTGATAATAATAATAATAATAATAATAATAATAATAATAATAATAATAATAATAATAATAATAATAAAAATAATAAAAATAATAAAAATAATAAAAATAATAATAATAATAATAATAATAATAATAATAATAATAATAATAATAATAATAATAATAATAATGATAATAATGATAATAATGATAATAATGATGATAATGATAATAATAATATCCGATACTAAGCGGTTGAAAGAGAACCACAGTTTGATAAGATACTGGAGAATTATGATAATGCCAAATTTTCATACATTTACTTTCGTCACCAATAAATAACTTTTCAAACACCCCTGTGTTCATAATCATGCTCATGGTTGAAAGAAAGTAAAACAATATAGAGCCGTGCATAAATTTTGTAAATTAGTAAAAATTAAAACAGGGAAAGTCAAATTCTTGATTAAGCTATGTTTTTTTTTTATTTTTTTATGAAAAATGACTGAGGTATCCGTATTTCATTTTCATGTGAGCCTCTAAATAGTAATAAAAAGTTCTCCAGTAATAACGAATAATAATAGTAATAATAATAATAATAATAATAATAATAATAATAATAATAATAATAATAATAATAATAATAATAATAATTTCTATGGTTATAGTCAGGTAATAAGCTGAAGATGTGCGGTGATCGATTTTGCCATGAGCAATGAACACTACGTAGAGGAACACCAGATATCAAATTCCTGCAGTCACTATGGTGTACATGAACAACTACGCTTTGTAATCTATTACTCAAGAGTATAATAATGATGGTAAAAAAAGACCCACTCACTCCCAACTGTTTGAGTTTGAAAACAAAAAAATATGCAGCACTAAAATCAAGACTAATCATACGAGCTCCCTGACCACAATCAAGTAATTTTTGTACAGCAATAGAGATTGTAAGAATGGAGGCATTTGCAAAAGTCAAGTTTCAAACTAGAGAACACCATACATATCTAGACTTTTTGCTAAAAGACGTTCAAAAACTTTAGTCATTATATGAGATTTGGAAAAAGAGTGGTAATCAGCAGAGATAGAACTACCAGAAACACATTTACCTAATGATTTGTGTGCGTGTCTGTGGTTGTATATATATATACATACATATATATATATATATATATATATATATATATATATATATATATATATATATATATATATATATGTATGTATATATATATATATATATATATATATATATATATATATATATATATATATATATATGTATATATATATATATATATATATATATATATATATATATATATATATATATATATATATATATATATATATATACATACATATATATATATATATATATATATATATATATATATATATATATATATATACTGTATATATATATATATATATATATATATATATATATATATATATATATATACTGTATATATATATATATATATATATATATATATATATATATATATATAAATTTCTACCTCATACTAGGGATCGAACGCTGGCCCCTTTTAATGGAAGGTCAGGTCGAAACCAACCATGTCACGAGAGGCCATAAAAGAAGTTGGAACCTAACTGCTAATCAGCTGTTCAGGATTTACCTGGCGAGACATCAGTCAGTTTACCAGCGAGTTTTCCCCGACTTCCCGGCCCACCACGTGACACAATTGATTGTAATTTATTCAAATTACCCCTAATGAGTCAATATGGATAAATATCAACACAACATCGTATTCAAATAGAAATAAATTTTTACCTCATACTTGCGATCGAATGCTGGCCCCTTCTAATGAAAGGCCAGGTTCGAAGCCAACCATGCCACGATAGGCCATAAAAGACGTCGGAACCTAACTGCTAATTAACTGTTCAGGATTTACCTGGCGGGACATCAGTCTCTTAACAGCGAGTTTTCCCCCACTTCCCGGCCCACCACGTCACACAATTGATAGTAATTCATTCAAATTACCCCTAATGAGTCAATATTGATAAATATCAACACAAAATCGTGTTCAAATAGAAATAAATTTCTACCTCATACTTGGGATCGAACGCTGGCCCCTTCTAATGAAATATAATAGATTGAATTGTATGCTTAATTCACCAGGTAACTTTTACTCTTCATTACAATTGAACTCATAACCAAGATATAGAAAAGTTATGGTGCAACCCACGGTTGGGGAATAAAGCTGTATAGCTGTGAATTCTATTACAACTGTGGGTCCGAATATATTTTTTTATTATACATAATATTATTGCTTGCATAAGGTTTCAATTCGAAATATATAACGTGTGCTGAGTTTATCTACAATTATAAAATCTAGCCGAGGAATAACACACATTATATTATAATTGTTGGGCATCTTTGAAAATTAGCCATCTAATAAATAGCGTTGAATTAAATTATGGGGATTCAATTAGAAATAATTTGATTATAAGTTTTTACCAAGATTCTTAAAAGATCTATAAACCCGATCAAACAAATTTACACAAATATAGATATTAATTTTATTTCAAATGAAGAGACGAATTAGCATTGACATTGAAGATTTTTTGAGAATACTATCAAAGTGAAAATAAGTCGTTATTTTATAACTATGGAACGTAAGTTAAAAGAAAAAAAATACCTGAATTAATCACAGCAGACGAGGATCGATGGAATGTCAGACTAATGAAGTAAATAATGAAATTGCAATTCCAAATGATCTCGACAGCGTATCAGTCAGGGGGAGAGAGGAAATCTAATAAGTGCTCAGCTATTGCGTGTTTTATGTCGTCCAAAACAGCGAGTGGATTTGGATACGATTTACTTATGGAGAAAATATTAGAATTGACTTTAAGTACAGTTAATACTGCAAATGATTATTTTTTTTCTATAATTCTATAATTCCCTTGCTAATAATTAAAATATTGTTTTACTATGATGATTAACAAAACAATGATGCAATTTGTCAGTGGCCTTGAATTTCTGTTTAAATGAGATATTACCGCTACAGAGTTTAATTACAGGGTCCTTTGACTAGCCAGATAGTACTATATTAGACCATTCTCTGGTCACGGGTCATATTTCCTTTACATACACATACGCCGTACAGTCTAGCGTATTCTTTTCATATTCTCCTCTGTCCCCATACACCTGACAACACTGAGATTACCAAACAATTATCCGCTGCTCAAATTACTAACTACACTATTGCACTGTAATTGTTCAGTGGTTACTATCCTCTTAACAAGTCTAGATAAGACGATGGTAGGCAACTCTTCTAAGATATGGAAACTCCAAATTCAAAGAATCGTTCTCTCATTTCGTAGTGCCGTAGCCTCTAAACCATGGTCTTTCACTCTTTTTGGGTTGAGCTCTCTTGATCGAGGGTACACTCGGGCACGCTTCTATCTTATGTTTTTTTTTTTTTATAGTTGATATATAAAATATTTATTCATATTGTTATTGTTCATGATATTGGACAATTGCTCAGTACCTCTCTTGTAATTTATTTATTTCTTTGTTTCATTTCTCACTGGGGTATTTTTCCTTGCTGGAGCCTTTGAACTTACGGTATCCTGCATATCCAACTAGAGTCACAGCTTTCCTAATAATAATAATAATAATAATAATAATAATAATAATAATAATAATGATGATGATGATGATGATGATGATGATAATTATAATAATAATAATAATAATAATAATAATAATAATAATAATGATAATGACTATGATGATAATAATAATAATAATAATAATAATAATAATAATAATAATAATAATAATAATAATAGACTTAGACGTTATTTATTCTTACATATAAACTACATATAAGAAGCCAATAAAGGAACTAAGTCCTGCTATGGCAAACATATTGGACAGAGCAAATACTTTAAAATACAATAAATAATACATTAACAATAAAATTATCTTAAAATTCAATAAATAATATATCATGTAAAATAAGCCAGTAAACTCTGTTTAAACTAAATTAAAAATAAACCTTACTTCAATAATAGTTTTTCAATAAAAGAAAAGGTTTACTTAAAGAAATAAAGAATCTGAAATATAAAACTTAAAGTAATAAAGAATCTGGAATATAAAACATCACTATCGTAAGTACAATCACCTAGTTAAAGTTTTTATACATAGCGATTACTGCAAACTCATTTACTAAAAATATAAGAAAATAGTATATAAAGATTATATCAAAGGAAACCTAATACAGAGAAACTACCATATGTTTATATTTCCTCTTCAAAGTTACAACAGCCTGAGGCTTTACAAGATCATGAGGTAGTTCGTTTAACAGTCTGCACGTCTGAAACAAAGCAGACTGCTTCTCCACCTCCACCCTAACTGTCGGGAGATTGATCCTCACTCCCCGAGTACCATACGAGTGTGAAGGCAACAGGGGTCATAATACTCGCTGAAAATGTCGGACTTTCTATAAAAAAAACTTCGTGAATAAACTTCAAAAGGAAATATTTGTATACATCATCAAATTTCATTAAATTTAACCTTTTGTACATGTCACTAGTTCTCATCAAAGGTACATTATTCTCGTCATGCTTAACCTTTAGAATGTTCCTTAGTATTTTATTGAGAGAGGTTCTAATTTTTATAGGGTACACCAAGGAATAATATATGGTCATAAGAGCCGACTGAGGCACAAGTGAGGAAAGTGGATAAAAAGCACCTTGAATTTTGCTCAATTTCCTAAAAACTTCAGCTGATTGCAGAGTAAAACTTAACTTATTATCAATAACGATGCCCAAGTACCTGACACTGGAGACCCACTCAAGCTTAGTTCCGTTAAAATACATGTCTGGCAAGCTTTCAACATGCCTTGGTGTGAACAACATTAATTTAGTTTTTTCTACGTTAGGAATTAGTCTATTATTCTGGAGCCAGTTTGTGAGTTCAGTAATCAATATATTTAATTTGCTAATGCACAACTCAAGTGATTTTTCTCTGATATAAAAAACTGCATCATCTGCAAATAGAACCTTCTTTTCAATCCTTATATCTACTATGTCGTTAATAAAAACATTGAATAGAAGGGGTCCTAAAACCGAACCTTGTGGTACCCCCAAAATTTATAGGTCCAGTATCAGACACATGGCCATCAATACAAACATACTGCCTTCGGTTACTCAAGTATGACAAGAGGAAGGAGTTGACAATACCTCTAAATCCTCTTATTGATAACTTATGGAGAAGGATATTCCTATCCACAGTAACGAAAGCCTTCTTTAGATCCAAAAAAAGTGCTACTGTATACGACTTCTGGTTAAACGAGGGTAAAATATCACTTACAACCTTAAAAATGGCAGTAGTAGTGCTACATGCTTTTCTAAAACCGAACCGAAGGTTCGAAAGTACATTAAAACGATCAATGAATTTGACCATCCTCGAATGAGTTAGGAGTTCAAAAACTTTATTTATAGTAGTTAGAGTTGTAATGGGTCTATAATTACTCATTTTGGTTACATCACCTGACTTAAACAGTGGGATAACCCGACCAACCTTAAGGAGATCAGGGTACAAGCCTTGAGCAATGCTTAGATTATACAAGTGCTCAATGATAGGTCCAAGAGTATGACGAACTAATAGGAGTAAACTGGGCTTAATATCATTTAGACTGTTCCCCTTATTCGGCATTAATTGCAATACTGAACAGACCTTGCCCTCATCTGTTGGAGCTAAGAAGAATGTGTGGTCAATACGACAAATATTATCAAAACATGTAAGATTTATATCATGAGGAAGATTCCCAGTAAGACGTGAAACAATATTCATGAAACAATGATTAAAAGAATCTGCTATTTGTGGTCCCTCAATAACTGTCCCATCCTCTGTCATCACCGCCCGTACAGATTCTTTTACACCACGTCCAAGCAGGGTATTGATGTTGGACCAGGTCTTCCGGATATCCCCCCCACAAGTCTCAATAACAATAATAATAATAATAATAATAATAATAATAATAATAATAATAATAATATTAATAATAATAATAATAATAATAATAATAATAATGACTATGATAATAATAATAATGACTCTGATAATAATAATAATAATAATAATAATAATAATAATAATAATAATAATAGTAATAATAATAATAATAATAATAATAATAATAATAATAATGGTTAATTTTTTTTTCATAACAAACACAAAATATTCTCCATCTTCCTCTTATCAATTTATCTGTTGTCTATCTTACTTTCGCTATAAAATTTTACCATATATATTCCATAATGTACAAATAATGCTATGCCCTTATAATTCTATATCTTTACTTTGATCTTTTCCTTTGTGCAAAAGAACTATTATTCATTGTCTTGGATTTCTTGGTATCTTTCCGATTCCGAATTTTCCATACACAATGTGCCAGCCAATAAATCTCACTTTCCTTGTCATACTACTGCATTTCACCTGCAATAACTCCCGATGCCTTTTTGATCTTCAATATTGATTTGGCTAACCTAATAACCTCCACAATAATACAAAGTACTATTTCTTCATAGTTTTCAGGCATATTATATAGAGTATGGGGCTGCTGACCCCATTTTCCTGGCCATTTGGTGACAGTCACATCGTAAATAACTCTATAAAGTTATATTATCTGCTCAGGAATCACAATGAATGAGGATGGGATTATCATTGTACGCATGTTAAGAGGCTCATCTACTACAATGGGAAGATTCTTTTTCTTTCAAAAATTTGGGATTCCCTGACATGGCATGCAATTTTAACATTACCTTAAAGGCTCAGAATTTTCTAAGGCAAACAAATCCTACTTCTGAGTAAATGTATTTGAATAAAGATACCTTCTTAAAGATTAATTGTGTGTTTTCGAGCACGAAGGTTTCGAGGCTCGCAAAATACCATCATCATCTTTTCCTTGAAAAAGAAACGATGCTTAAGGGCATCAAGGAACCCTCGCTGGAGATTGATTTTTCTCGCCTTGTCTTCTGAGTCCTGTCCTTCATCATCGTTAATGTTCGTGTGCATTATCCTTGCCCAAGTTTCTTTCGGGTCTCACGAATTTTTTTTTCATTGTGCCATCGCAAAAAAAATTAAATTTGGCATTAACATCCATCCAAAATATGAGAGTTGTCTCCTTCCTAAAAGGTTTTCCATAGAAAAGTTCTTCTCGGTAAACTTACCCTCAAAACTCTCAATAATATAATAACTTAGCAAAACGAGGAACAAATTGATAAATCGAAAGCCAGATATACACATAGATAAAAAAAATGTGCCTCACTTTAGCTTAAACTAAATTATTATGTTATAAAAGACAAGATTCAAAGATTTATTAAAAGTAAAGAATAAGAACCAAAGACCTGATACAAGTGTGGTAAAACGGTTATTAGTAAATCACTTAGGAATAACTGTCGAAAAATGACGAAGCTACAATCCTGTATGCGTTCAGATTCCGACAGCGATCAATGTTCCTTATATGGAACTAGTAAGGGAATAATAGATTTGAGAATGCAAAGTCGAGAATTAGCAGTATGATTTAGAAATAAAGTGACAACCTGTTGTTTCGACGTAGGCCAAAATGCAACTTTAGATGAAGCCACAATAATGTAATAAAATCAATGTTATCATAGGTCTTTGTATCTCACGCTGATAACATGTATCATTGCATGCCTTGCAGAGTTTTAAACAGAGTAATTCCAAATATATCACCCACATATGTGAAGTGTCTCTCTCTCTCTCTCTCTCTCTCTCTCTCTCTCTCTCTCTCTCCCCTCTCTCTCTCTCTACAGAGGAGACTGAAGAGGCTCTAATTAATGACACTTGTGTCAGGAGCACCTTTGCTGTATGAAACTAGATATCTCAATTCCTGAACGGCAAGACGATGACAGCAAATGGCTTACTATAAGTAGGTTATGATCAATTATGCTAATAGATACAAGCTGATTAACTGTCGCCGCCTTCTTTGCATAGAGATAAACAGATAGGAATGATAAATGACATCCAAGTTATGAAAAAATGTTGACAACAGAAGAAAATGACTTAATGGTGATCCCAAACACATTGCTATACATCACATTTGTTTTCTAGGTCTCTTTTACTAGTATCAGAATCTTATAACAAGAGAGAGAGAGAGAGAGAGAGAGAGAGAGAGAGAGAGAGAGAGAGACTATATGAGTTGATACGTGTCTTACAGATTATTCCTTTCTGTTAGAAGGCTATGGTGAATATATAGATTAAATTTTACATCTAAAACACGCTTGTAGTCTCTAAAATATAATAATAATCTGAAAACGTAAACCAAAATAATTCATGAATAAACAGTCCTTAATCATAAAAATCGTATTCGTGAGAAACTATAGCTTGTCGCTCACACAAACCAAGGTAAATGAAGAAGGCTAAGTCATATAAGGATGCACAAGTTTTCATCCTTACGAACTTGCTTCTATTACAATTTATTTTCTCTTTATGTAACAAAAAAATTCTTACATCACTAATGAACGGTACATTCAAACATGAAGCCCTATGAGAGAGAGAGAGAGAGAGAGAGAGAGAGAGAGAGAGAGAGAGAGCGAGAGAGAGAGAGGGGGGGGGAGATTAAAATGTTTACTGCATAAAGGATATATTTCAATAATAGCTTCCAATTCATCGTATCGTTTAAGGGTTTAAATACAATGTTAGTATCACTTCAAATATAATTTCCCGTAGTTCACTTCACGTCTCAATATGAGTGTTTCATAGTTATACTGTAAATGAAATTATAACTGTTATCATGATATTAATATTTCTGAATCTTCTTTATATGATTCTAATGTGCACACTGGGTAAATAAGATTGTCCATCAGAAATTTGCAAACGTTATGGATATTGAAGTGAGCCACCATTCTTACTATTTATAATTAAGATCCCGTGATACCATTTTGCCAAATATAACCAAAACAAATATTATAAAGGCAAAAATAACAACTTTTATCAAAATGATTAATTAACGGCTCAAATAAAGTTCGAGGAGCTATGACTTCTAATCTTCACTACAATGTAATCTAACATTTATGCATCTATGATCATGGTCAAGTAAACATATCAGAAGAAAATCATCTCTCCTAATTGTTCAATACCCTTATATATCAAAAGTTTATATATTCTTATTCCACTTATAGCATTTGAAATTTATCTGAATTCCGCGAAAATGTTCATGATCATTGGCCCTTGCCCTAAGAAATGATCGTAGAAGCATCACTATCATATGAGGCAATGACAATCACAGTTGCTTTTGTTTAGGTTCACTACGAATGTCTACAAAGTCGTGTATACAATTTTCTAACGATAATAATAGGAAATTAAATCTTATTAGGTAAGTAACATTATTACTGTTACTATTAATACTTTCTAAGCTACAGCCCTTGTTGGAAAAGCAGGATGTTGCATGTATAAGGTTTCCAACAGGTAAAATACCCAAGAGGAAATGAAATAAGGAAAATGATGGAATATTGTGCCGGAGGGTACCGTCAGGCAAGAGAACTTCAAAGGATGACATTGAAAGATCATGGTACATAAGTTATGACGCTACCAAAGACTAGAAAACAATGGTTTGATTATGGATTGTCCTTCTCTTAGACGAGTTTCTTATCAAAGCTGAAGTGTTTCTTTTATCCATTACAAAGTAGACATATATTAATTATAGTATAGTAGTTAACCACTTGAATGGAGAAGAGTTTTTATTTTATCTTAGTGCTATCAGGTGTATGGGAAAGAGGAGAATATGGGTTAAAAAAAGTTCAGACAATTCGGTGTATGTATAAGCAAAGGAAAAATAAGTCTTAACCAGAGAGGGATGCAATGTAGTAAAATCTAGCCATTCAATGGTGGCTGGTGCCTTGCCATCCTATTACCTAGAATACATTAGTTACCGAATTTTAGGAAACTGATTTTTTTTTCCTTAGATGGATATTATAAGAGATTGTAAAATTTGACGAAGAGTTCCTATGTATTTTGTCTTTAAAGACGGTATACCGAATACGAGCAATTAATTGAATTATTCTTGATAATTAGATTTCACTCCTTGCCCACCCTTCTCGCAACCAATGGTTGCTTTCCTCCTGGTTATATACTTTCCATTCGTTATTAGAGTTCACTTCTTCATTCATCTCATTTCTATACACGAAATAAACTGCAGCTGATTTAAACAGTAAAGTACGAAATAATATTTACATTGTCAGGAAAAATCTAATTTCTCCTCATCATTTAAAATTCCACTCATTTTTTACCGACAATCATCAACTAAAATTCTAAATACTAAAATTTATAGTGAATAAATATTAAATTTGCACTTTGAATATATATATATATATATATATATATATATATAAACATTATAGTGGCTACAAATCCAAGAATTACCCCGTTTTATTTTTTTTCCGCATGAAGATATTAGAATTTGATAAAAATGAATCGATTATAATAATGCACCGTTGTTCAGACGGGCAAGCGGTAAGTAAATACACTTTACTTGCTGTGGAAATGAGTTTGGCTATGATCTGCGAAACGTAGAATAAGGCAATTACCTGGTTGCTCTCCAAGTCTCAAGTCTCCTCTATTTGCCTGGTTTAGCACTGGACTAATTTGCTTATCAACAGAGTCTCTATACCAAGTGATCACATAACCCAATAGAAACAAAGTACCCCCGCAATTAATGTGCCGGGATACCAATCGTCAGTTAGATTTCGTGTCCCTTTTGCCCATGCTCTTGCGGTAAACGCACAACCCTCAGACCCGGTCACCCTTTTTTAGGGGGTATAGAATACTTTAGGGAAAACAAGATAGCTTCTGTCACTCTGAATTGCCTCTGAGAGTACCTAACAAAATTCGGTTACCTTGAGAACAGCAGCCGTGAATATGCAATATTACATTGGAAATTCGTTATTCGTAAACTATTGTAAATGAATGCCTTATTATGAACAGTCTCAGCATTTACTCTACCTAATCAGTCATCCGTTGGATAAGAACCTAACGCCAATTGCAAGTTAGGAAAGCGTAATTCTACATCTACAAGATGAAAATAAGGTATATGGTAACTAAGCCATCCAAATTTTTTCTTTCACTATGCAGCCTCTATAACTTTCCCTATAATCCACTTATGGTAACACAAAGCCGGACCTGACCTTATATATAGAGGCCACCTACCATTGAATTATTCAAGTTATGTTGTGAGGTCAGCATCAACTTTGTCCCTTGCTTTTGTCTCATTTAACTCTAAAAGTTTAGTAATTTACTTCAATTTGTGCGCTTTTTGCTCCAATGTAACTCATTCTACGTTCTTGATTAACGTAACTGAATCTATTAGAACTTG
>NC_090725.1:61474415-61479415 GCF_036898095.1 Palaemon carinicauda | reverse complement strand
GGGCGTGTATGTGTGTGTGCGTGTAGATACTTGTGTGTGTGTGGTGGCTATTTGTGTGTAATCAAACATATCTCGGGACATACATATATAATATTCTCGCAGGATAAATTATTTACCCTTACTACTGGTTAGAAATGTTTAAAGGTAGCAATATATATCGCAGCGATGCAAATTATGCAGAAATGATTTAATGCTCCCCTTAATTCTCATGGAATTGGGCATAAAATTTTCAATATCATAGAAGACTTCACGAAATTTCTATCTCAGCATTATTCTTAAACGTCCATTTATATTCACAGCAAATTTTGTGAAGTCAAAAATTTAAAATTTCACTTACTATATGGATAAGAAAAAATTGAATGATTAAAGATATCGCTAATAAAAAATGCGAAAATCTAATTTGTCATATTAAGGATTGATCAAAAGGTCTACCCATACTATATTGAGGTTAGGCAAATTAATTTCCTGCATAAATAGTGACGCAATTCGGCACAGATTGTCTATTAATCAGAATTAAAGAATTATATTTCTAAATCTTTATACACTAATTGGAACGAGATTGGACATACGCGCAATAATGGAGCACTACGCCCTTTATTAAGAATTAATATGCATCACACGCTCATTTCAATCTCTATTTAACTATAACGGATATTAAATGAAATACAGAAAGTTCCGAGGACGATCCCGCTTAGTTTGCGATTGAGGGAGAACAATTCCATTAGTTTCATTTCATCAAGTAATGATAAATATTAGTATCATTAGTATGTTTTTATGTATAAGATTTATTAAGATTTATGAATGCTTCGAGAAGGTTTGTGGAAGTGAGAAAATATTCCCTTTCTTCTATCATTACGATAAGCTTTTGACATATCAAAAATAAAGGCATGTCTTGGAGTGTCTTCGGGGGCACGTTGTTTAGTGGTATGAACAGATTTACAAATACAAATTCATAGGTTTTAATGCATAAAGTAAACAAAAAAATAATTCTTACACACATTATATATATATATATATATATATATATATATATATATATATATATATATATATATATATATATATAATAACACACACACACAATTCAACATTAGACCGTATCCTGTAGCAATGGATGGCTGCATTTACTTGCTGAATCGTGCATGATAAACCTTCTTCTCGTATGGAGCTAATCACAGGTATCTTGATCTAATTCCCACCTCCTGAATATCAAGACCTTTCCTCTCCTTTCTAGGGTTGTCTCTCCTTCAACTTTATAGAAATTTACAACTATATACATATATATATATATATATATATATATATATATATATATATATATATATATATATATATATATATATATATATATACATATACATATATATATATATATATATATGTGTATATATATACATATATATATATATATATATATATATATATATATATATATATATATATACAATATATATATATATATATATATATATATATATATATATATATATATATATATATATATATATATATATATATATATATATATGTATGTATATATATGTATATATATATATATATATATATATATATATATGTATATATATATATATATATATATATATATATATATATATATATATATATCTTTTTTAGCAAGACTATTGTTTTCCAATGTGACCCCATACGCAAGCAACTTGAAAATAATCTAATGCATCTACTCATATAAGCTTACTTTATACAGCTTTTCTTTTTTTTTTTTTTTGCTTTCCATGAATTAAAATAGTATGAACAGATTTTAATTTATATTTTCCTACTTCTATACTTAATGTCCATAGAAAGAAAATTAGCTCAACAGTCTTCATAATTCTAACATCTTGATGTTTTTAGCAATATATCTTACAACTTACTTTCTCTAAGTCATATTAGGCTCTATCTTGTTACAGATTTTTCATTCTTCCATCACCCATATCAAGTATCATACTACATCTATTGTAAAAGGCGTAAAGAATGAATCGTCAATAAATTGAATGGATTATACAAATTAGTTTTAAAATGGAAAATGATACAGTTTTTTATTTTATTTCAGAAGGATATTGATACTAAAAAAAATAGGGATAGCTAATTCCACGCTGGAATTAGTGGTAATATGTTTTTCAATAGTGTCTAGGGTGATTGAGTGAGTGAAACTAATGAAAAATTATTTCGATGTCTCCATTCTATCTTAGTGTTATTGAATATTTTTTCTTAGATAAAAATATTTAAATCTTCTGGTGTTAATTCATGTAGTTCCATATTTCTGTACATCTGTATATTTACCTTTAGAGTCCCATCTGTTCATTGGAAAAAATTCAGATAATTTCTTATAATTATTATTTAATTTCCGTAAAAAAATTGTAAATCATTCGAAGGTAATTTGAAGATCCTCTTAGTCTGATTTTATAACACACCTAGTCATAATTTTAAAAGATGACAATAAGAGGAAAATATTCCGTAGCAATCTGGTCCCTTTTGTAAAGCTGCTTACTAGGACTGCTACAGAAATTATCACGATTTGGTCCGCAAACTAAATTAGGAATTATAGATATTTCAAATTTTGTGAGCATTAAATCGGATAGGAGTTTTATCTTGTGCACTTTATAAGACGAGTTTCACTTGCTACCTTACTGCTAGATTTGTTTAAAATATTCGTGATACATCCTCTGTACGAAACTGATTATGAATGGCAGGTATATTAGTTGTTGTTTGCTGATGATAATGTATTGCTTGCAGACTCAGAAGAAAAGCTAGGTCGATCAGTGACAGAGTTAGGAAGAGCATGTGAGAGAAGGAAGTTAAGAGTTAATGTGGGTAGGAGTAATGTTATGAGATGCACGAGAAGGGAGGGTGGTATGAGGTTGAATGTCATGTTGAATAGAGTTACTTGAGGGAGTAGATCAGTTTAAGTTCCTTTTACAGAAATCTCAGGTCTTCTTTAATACGTAACAGGATGTTGCTTTTGATAACTAAACTTGGACCAACTTGCTTTGGAATTACATCTTTATTTAAGCAACTCGGACGATTGGATGACTTGAATTATTATCTCTCTCTCTCTCTCTCTCTCTCTCTCTCTCTCTCTCTCTCTCTCTCTCTCTCTCTCTCTCTCTCTCTCTAAATGTCAATGAAATATAAATATTCTTTACATCTGAATGAAAAATACTTTTACAATCCCGTACTCTGGTGATCTAATTGAATAATATTACTTATACGTGAATTTTTAAACGTTTATCTACAGTATTCAGTATTGTACCTTCAATAGTATTGAATATTGAAAAGGGAGAATGTTCAAATCGTGAAATACTTACTGAAATCATTAACCTTAGTCAAAGAGGAAGGTCGTTAGCAATGACCGGTAGGATGCGCCATGTTTAGTTACCTTCCATACGAAACAACGCTATTATTATTATTATTATTATTATTATTATTATTATTATTATTATTATTATTATTATTATTATTATTATTATTATTATTATTATTATTAGCTACAACTCTAGTCGCCAAAAAAGATGGTATAAGCTCAATGGCTCCAACTGGGGAAGTGTGCCAGAATGTATACTCGAGCAAGAAAATACTAACCCACAGACAGTAGAAGAGCATGATACAGAGGATATGGCACTGCCAAAGACTGGTGAATAATGATTTGATTTTGGAGTGTCATTCTCTTATAAGAGCTGCTTACCATAGCTAGAGTCTCTTCTATCCTTTCCAAGTGGAAAGTAGCTACTGAACAAATAGTAGTTAACCGCTTCAGTGAAAAAGAATTTTTCGGTGGTTTTAGTGTTGTGAGGTATATGAGGAAAGACTAGAATGTGTGAAGAATAGGCCAGGCTATACGCTGCATGTGTAGGCAAAGAAAAAATTATTTTTTATTTTTTTTCCAAACATTCATATTAGGATTAATTTCAAAGCTTTCTCTATTGTCCACCTCTCTGTATACAGGTTTATAACTAATGCTTTTGCTATCATTCGGATACTACTCTTTGATCGTTTATTCATCACTTTTTAGTTTGTCTTTCCATACTAGGCTGCTTTCGATGGTGCTTCTAAAAAGCATTGTACTTTTCCAACAAACGTTGTATTATCAATAATAAGGATAGAATAGCAAGAAATAATACTCGTAACTTGAAGGGCTCATACTATAGTTGCACTAGGTGTTATATAAGAAGAAAATATATAAAGGTCTTCGATATTATCTAATTTAGCCCATCACACCTCATTAGAGAAAATCGGATCTCAGCTTTAAGCCTGGAGTCGAGGGAGAACAGATAAAAGAAGAATTTGATTTAGCAATTAGAGCACGAAAGGATAAGATTTTTCGTTTCTACTAAAGGATTGTTGTCTTTTTATGCAAGAAAATTCCTTTGTTCCTAGAGACCTTGAACTTCAATTTCCTTTGATGGATCCTGACGAAAGTATTTTATAGAATTATTCTTTTATATATTGGAAATAAGGAATTGGCATTTTAAATCCAAAAAGAGCAGGGTAGTAAAAAAAAAATTAACTTACGGTTTTTATACACAGTAGCGTTTTTAAATTTTGGTATCATCTAAACTTAAAAAAAAAACATACTATACAATATAAAAAAAAAAATTAAAGTAGAAGTATATAAATGTCCCAATAATTTTATCAATTGTTAAAAACATATGATTACTGCTGATAACATTATAATTGCTCTAGAAATGCTTCGAGCAAAATAGAGAAACGTGGCTTATGACAATGAAAAGGGAGTTTCATCTGAGAACTGGTTTAAGCTCAGAGAGATGTCGCAGGAAAGAGTCATATTGACTAAATGCATTGAGGACCTATACACCCCGTTGTTGCCAGAGGATTAAGATATAAGAATTCTAATAATAAATGGCGTTTGTGCTATTATTGTATATTCATATATATATATATATATATATATATATATATATATATATATATATATATATATATATATATATATATATAATATATATATATATATATAGTATATA
>NC_090725.1:61466915-61469415 GCF_036898095.1 Palaemon carinicauda | reverse complement strand
AAATAAAATTGCTTAAAGCTCCACTGCCGACCTGTGCTTGAAACCGAAAATTCTGTTTATCCATAGATAAATACAATAGTATAATTTTTTAGAAGTTGTTGGTATGAAGCTTATGGCGAATAGTTTACTAAAATAGTAAACTAAAAACCATCACATTTTTTTATCTCTACATTATACTCTCATAACATATCAGGGAAAAGTATTAACCTTAGTTTTCAGAAATTTTCACTTTTAAATTATTATTTTCAAATTAACAGAGCACACTATTACCTCCTACTCACCTTAAAAAAGATCTTAGGGGGGACGAAAGGAAGTCTAAGAGTCCCCATTCAAATTTTGGACCCCAAAAAACCGATTAAATCAAATAAAAAATTGACGTCAATAAAGAAACATGTCGACTGGGAACGATCTTATTATAATAAGAACGTTCCCAGTCGACATGTTTCTTTATTGACCTCAATTTGAGAGTATTCTCTTAAAACATCATTTATCATAAACAAAACATAAAATGTTTACAGTTATCGGTCTCTTTAATAGAGTGGTAAGATGACCCCTATGTATTTATCGTCTAATTCCGTGAAAGGAAAACCTTTCGTTTACATAAACAAGCTTTGGCGTGAAAAGGTTTATGAGCTCTAATTACCTTCCCTTGTTATAAGAAGGGGAAAAGGAATATATTTTGCATGAGAACTTTCACATAATTATTACAACCCATTTCATTAATTTATTATTTAAAAGAAATACAGCTAATGTCGGGGTTGTTTAAGTGCATTATGTACTCCATTGCGGGACGTCATTTAACTCAAAGTCTTGAATGCTTTTATCTGATTTTATTTTCCATATTAAGAAACATTACAAAAGATGGGTGGAGAAAGATGGGAATAGAGTGCTATACTGACAGGTTTAAGATAGAGTGAGGGAGAGAAAGAAAGAGATGGAGAGAAACTAGGAGTGGGGGACGGATATGGTGGTAGAGAGAGAGAGAGAGAGAGAGAGAGAGAGAGAGAGAGAGAGAGAGAGAGAGAGAGAGAGAGAGAGATAAATTAACTATTTATGAAGTAGTTCACATCAAGTCAAATTTATAAAAATCCAACTATTGGATAAACAACATCAATTTTAAAACCTAACTCTTAAAAATAATCATTGGAACATAGGGTTCTTGAAGATATATATATATATATATATATATATATATATATATATATATATATATATATATATATATATATATATATATATATATATATATATATAATATATATATTTATATATGTGCATGTGTGTATATATATATATATATATATATATATATATATATATACATACATATATATATATACATACATATATATATATATATATATATATGTGTGTGTGTGTGTATGTATATATATATATATATATAAATATATATATATATATATATATATATATATATATATATATATATATATATATATATATATATATATATATATATATATATATATATATATATATATATATATATATATATATATATATATATATATATTTATATATCGTTTTGGTCGAATATAAAAAATAGAAAATAGAGGTATTTGGCAGAATAATTGGTTTTGGAGCTGTAACCAACAAGCGTTCTGATAGCAGAATGGTTTGATTTTAATTTTCTTAACCTCTAAAAGTCCCTTTTTAGCCATAGATCATGACAAATTTTTAATATTAAAGATTCTGACACCTTGAGGAAAATATTCCAACTTATCTTCAAGTAAAATTGACCCATGTTGTCGAAGAAAATACCAACGCAAATAACATTAGGGTATACATATCACTAATCACTTAAATCACTTCTTTATGTATTATGAAATCAAGAAAAGAAATGAAATGTTGCCCAATAGATCATCCACTGATCTCGTACAATACAAGAAAGTCAAATTTATTTAGGAAAAGTATTTTTCAGCGTGAAGGACACATTCAAACTAAGGTTTACCAGCAAACTTTCAACCTTAAAATTGACCTTTGAAAAAATATATACTTGAAGAAGAAATGGTACTTTTTGTCGCAAGATTTTGGGGCAGGAGTTTTGGTGCATGCTTTCTAGCACGGGACATTTTGGTGCGTAATTGACGTCAAAATCATATAAATTATATCTATCCCAAAACCTCCATCCGAAGAATAACATTATACCAGCAGATGGGCTATTGTAAGCAATTGAAAATTCTCCCTCTTCTGCATCACAGCTTTTGTAAATTTAATAATGACCTAGAATTTCTAGATCGAATAAATAATCAGATTGCAAAGAGTTTGTTGCGCTTCATTACGAGGTCTTTTGATTATTTTCTTTAGAGAAACCATGCGTGGTAAAACTCATTGAACGGCCTGCGATGTATCTCCTAATGGTTGATTTGAAGTTTTCGTCGCTTGGTGTTTTATAGTGCTTCAACTGAAGTAGCTGAGGATCTTTGGCTATGCAGGTTTATTTTGTTAATCACTTCACCATTTTTAGTATAAATTCTGC
>NC_090725.1:61451915-61461915 GCF_036898095.1 Palaemon carinicauda | reverse complement strand
AGAAATGAGTTAGCGGCTAGAGTGGATATGAATGTGTTGAGGTGGTTTGGCCATGTTGAGAGAATGGAAAATGGCTGTCTGCTAAAGAAGGTGATGAATGCAAGAGTTGATAGGAGAAGTACAAGAGGAAGGCCAAGGTTTGGGTGGATGGATGGTGTGAAGAAAGCTCTGGGTTATAGGAGGATAGATGTGAGAGAGGCAAGAGAGCGTGCTAGAAATAGGAATGAATGGCGAGCAATTGTGACGCAGTTCCGGTAGGCCCTGCTGCTTCCTCCGGTGCCTTAGATGACCGCGGAGGTAGCAGCAGTAGGGGATTCAGCATTATGAAGCTTCATCTGTGGTGGAATTGTGGGAGGTTGGGCTGTGGCACCCTAGCAGTAGCAGCTGAACTCGGCTGAGTCCCTGGTTAGGCTGGAGGAACGTAGAGAGTAGTCCCCTTTTTGCTTTGTTTCTTTGTTGATGTCGGCTACCCCCCAAAATTGGGGGAAGTGCCTTGGTATATGGATGGATGGATATATATATATATATATATATATATATATATATATATATATATATATATATATATATATATATATATATATATATATATAAATATATATATATATATATATATATATATATAAAATTTATATATATATATATATATATATATATATATATATATATAATACGGATTTTGAGCAAAGCGAAAAATCTATTTTTGGGTGAGGTACCCATGTCGTCCTGATGGATGTTCCTAAAAGGTAGCTTCCTTGGGTATATTTGACTACAGTGATATTCCCAGAAAATTTTACCTTAAGGTATCCAGAATTCTAACTCCTGGAGCGAATATCCCTAAATAATCTCACAGGGATATCGCATAATATCAGAGGACGTATTCTTTGAAACGTCACATAGCTATCTTCACCCCGAACAGTATTAACGCTTCGAGGGGTTACAGTAACAAGAATCTGAAACGAGAATGAAAAGAGAGCCGCTCATAAGGCACCTTTCCTATTCCGTTTCCAGTGTGTATCTGATGAAGGCGGAAGCGCCCTCTTTATTCCTTGTAGCGATATACGAGGTGCTACAGATACTGTATTATAAGGAGGGGTCAATAAGCCCTTTTACAATAAAAGGAAGGGCGTGTCCATCAGCACGACATGGCTACCTCACCCAAAAATAGATTTTTCGCTTCGCTCAAAATCCGTTTTTTGGGCCTTGGCCATGTAGTCCTGATGGAAGTTTACCAGAGCATTACTGTATGTGTGGATTTTCAATCGGTGCCGTACTCTCAAGAAAGTATTTTCCTGGTCCGTCTAGACCTAGAGACCTATGATGTTACCGTCATACATCATTTCATCTAAGCATGAACTATGTTAGTGTTTCCTGTCCCCTACAGGGAAGAGTCGTACTAGACTCTGGAAAAAGTCTCGAGGAGTACATAATAACTATGGATGACAAAATGACAAGCTTGTATAGTGGTCTCGCCCTATACATTATAAAGCAAAGTTTGTATAAGAGTCACCAATGTCAGCATGAATTTGTGACACCTTCCTAATGTGACTACTGTTGTTAACTATTGGATAATGGTTGTATCCGCATAGGAACAAATTTTGCCTCTTTGCCACTATCCTGTTAGGGTACCACTTCAACCCTTCCTAAGGAAGGGTTAAAGTGAGTGGACTTTTGCTTGAATCAGGAAAAAGTCTTAAAAGACATACCATGATAAAGATATCCTTATTTTAATCTTAATGCTCAGTACATTTCTAATAAAATGAGTGTGGGCGAATAAGACACAGGGTTCACTATGAGCTAGTTTATTAAAATTTAATAAACGTACATATCAGATCAATATATATAAAATTTATAAAATGTGGATGATATGCGTTAAAGCATAAAGCAAAACAGTAAACAGAAAATATCATTTCACCTACTATGAAACAGATTTGCCACTTCAATTGAATTATTAATAATAATGATATAGTCTGTATACTGTTTATTTACACTAGTGTAAAAAACGCTTGGCATAAGTGTCCGTATTATGTTATAGTTCACCGATGTCAATGGAACAGTTCGTAAGGACACTTTCGTGGCCTATCGCTCTGTGTGTAGTAACATACAGTGACTACACACGCACCCTCTTCATTAATCGTCCCAAATCAATTACACTGTTCCTCGCAGATTTAAAACAGAAGGTTAAAGAATTCTACATGCTGCTACCACAGACCTCTTAAGTTGCTCCAATTGCTTCGCATAGTGCATAAAGAACACCTTGGATGACTACCAGCCGGTGTACAAACAAGGATGTTCAAAGTCCATATAATTAAAGAAATTTTGTGGAAGAGGCAACTTTCCTCGGATCATGACTAACGGGTGTCCT
The DNA here is from genome assembly GCF_036898095.1 of Palaemon carinicauda. Classification (NCBI taxonomy): domain Eukaryota; kingdom Metazoa; phylum Arthropoda; class Malacostraca; order Decapoda; family Palaemonidae; genus Palaemon; species Palaemon carinicauda. Next base: position 61,459,550 of record NC_090725.1, on the reverse strand, counting down.
GTCTGGATCCGTTCTGGGAATAACACGGGTGATTTTCGCCCTTAGTTATAGATAACTTTGAACCCAGGGTTTCTCTCCTGAACAGCTGTTCTCCCATAAAGTCTGAAGTTCTATGAAGATAGACCTTTAGGCATTCCACTGGATATAGAGATGCATCTTCCTTCAGAGGGCAGATTCTCTAGGGACCCCACCTGTTGGTGGGTAGCTTGCTCCTGGTAAGAAATGTTGGGTCTGGAAATAGATTCAGTTTTCCCTCCAAGAACTGGACGTGGCCTTCCTATCTAGAGAGAGAGCCACTATTTCACTAACTCTGGCCCCCAAAGCGAGTGCAAACAGAAATATGACCTAAATTCAAAACATTCTAAGCGCATTCCTTATTGTTCATTATTTATACACAATGAAGAATCATATCTAATGACCATGCAAAGGGTCTTTGGAGGCGCTGAAGGGCTAAGCCCAGCTTGGGCCTTTGTAGTTCATTATGAACGTCGTTAGAAAGGTCGACCTGTAAGGCATATGGTATCAGACTTGTCAATGCAGGCTTGAACAATAGAATTGTGTTGGCTGCTAAACCTTGCTCATGAAGGTGAATGAAGAATGATAAATAGGAATCTGTCGAGATTTCTTTTGTTTTCTTCGCCTTGAGAAAGGATATCTATTTCTTCCCTGAAGCCTCATAATGTCTTCTGGTATCCTCCAAAAGTCTAAACTGACTTTTAGCACTGAATATTTTTCTCATCGCTAAGGAGAGAAAATCATGAGATGTAGGTTCCATGTTTTCTGTGATGGAGCGAAGACAGTCGACTTCTGTTCTCGCTGAGACAGGGATGGATCCGGTAGCGGTATGAATTTTAGTCGTAGTTCCAATGCCAGAGGGAACCACACGCTATTTGGCCACTTCTGGGCCACTATTGCTTCTTTCCCTTTGAAGGATCTTAGCTTATCGAGAGCCTTCAAAAGGAGGTTGTGCGGAGGTAACAGATAAATATTGGACCATCCGTTCCAGTCTAGGGACATAGCGTCCACTGCCTCCGCTAGCGGTTCCTTGTATGGGGACACGTAACAATCTATTTTTTTGTTGTCTTTCGTCGCAAAGAGGTCTATCTGCAGCTACGGGACTTGGCTCGATATGAAGGAGAACGATCCTGCGTCAAGGGACCATTCTGACTCTATAGGTATGAACCTGGATAGAGTGTCCCCTGTCACATTGCGGAACCCTTGAATGGTAACTGCTGACAGGTGCCATTTCTTCTATTCCGCCAAACGGTATATGGCCAACATCACTTGGTTGATTTAAGGTGACCTCGACCCTTGTCGATTCAGGTATCTCACTATCACCTCACCGTCTAAAACCAGTCTTATGTGGGTCGAGTGGCGAGGAGATACTTTCTTTAGTGTCAGAAGAAATGCCATTGCTTCTAGAAAGTTGATGTTAAATGACTTGAAAAGATTGGACCAAGCTCCTTGGTCTCTCTTCTGATGAGAGTGACCTCCCCAGCCTTCCTTTGAGGCATCTGTGTGGATAGTTACTGATGGGGGAGGAGGTTGAAGAAGTATTGGTCTCTTCAACTGCTTGGCATTGGACCACGGCTTGAGAAGCGTTCGCAGTCGAGTCGGTAGAGGTCTTATTAGATCTCTTCGCGCGTTTGATGTGTATTTTCTCCAGATTCCTGTTGCATCCTTTAGCTGTGCTCTTAGCATTGGGTCTGTTATCGAAGCAAACTGTAGAGAGCCCAGCACTCTCTCCTGTTCGCGTCTTGATATCCGTTTGGATTTCAATAGTCTCTTGACAGATCCTGCTATTTCTTTCCTCTTCTTCCCAGAAATGGAAAGTCGATGTGACTCCAAATTCCAGTGAATTCCCAACCACTGAAATTTTTGAGCGGGAGAAGGTCGAGACTTTTTGATGTTGATCTTGAATCCCAGAAGTTCCAGGAACTGGATCACTATCTTAGAAGATTGCATGCATTCTGTCCTGGATGCTGCCCACACCAGCCAATTGTCCGAGTAGGCTACTACTTGGACCCCTTTTAGGCGTAATTGATAGACTGCTGCGTTCGCGAGCTTCGGGAAAATCCTTGGGGCTATGTTAAACCCGAAAGGCATGGCTCTGAAGGTGTAAAGTTATCTATGTAACTTGAAGCCTAGGTAGGAGGAGAGGTGACGATTAATTGGAACGTGCCAATAAGCGTAAGACAAGTCTATAGAAACAGCATATGCACTTTTGGACAGTAGGGTCCTTATGTGTTGAAGTGTGAGCATTCTTAACTTGTAGTTCACTATGAACTTGTTGAGTGGCGACAAGTCTAGAATGACTCTGAGTTTTTCTGAGTCCTTCTTTGGAACACAAAACAGCCTTCCTTGGAATTTGATGGACTTAACTTTCCGGATTAGTCTTTTGTCTAAGAGCTCTCAGACATATTCTTCCAGAATGGGGGTTGAGTGTTGGAATAATTGAGAAAATTGAGGTGGAGGACTGCTCCAGCTCCAACCTAGTCCATTCTTTATCAGGCTGTGGGCATAGGGATCGAAGGTCCAGCAATCCCTAAATAGCTGTAGTCTCCCTCCTACTTGAAGTATCTCACTTCTGCTGTTGGGGACCTGAGGCCTTGCCTCCTTGACCGCATCCTCCCCTGGATCCCCTTCCTCTTGAAGGGTGTCTAGAAGAACCTCTGGCTGTTCCTCTAGCTTTCGCACGAAAGGAAGAAGTCTGCCTTTCGAAGGCTTGGTTAAAAACTGGCGACTGTGTCGCCACTTGTTGAGGTACCAGCGGTCACAGGAAGTTGTTGTTGTTGCTGTCAGTAGGGTTTAGCCGGCCGAGAGGATGGCCTAGGCCTTTTTGTCTTCTTCTTGGGTTGGGGACCCTCATCTGGAGAAGACTTTCTCTTAAGATCTAAGCCCCACTTTTTGAGAGGGTTCCTATTCTCTGTGGCGGCCTTGTCTACTACCTCTTTAACCACTTCATTGGGAAAGAGGTCTTTACCCCAAATACGAGAGGAGATCAGTTTCCTCGGTTCGTGCCTCACCGCAGCCGAGGCAAACATGAACTCTTTACAGTTTCTCCTAGCTTTAATAAAGCAATAGAGATCCTTCGTAACTGTAGCCAGATGGGTTTTGGCCACTACCATGAACATGTCCTGGTTCTTGAGGTCACTTGCCATCGTTTCTGATGTCGTTTGCAATGACATCGATGCCGCAAGTCTTTCCTTCGTCTCTTGCTCTCTGCACAAGAGTACATCTGACAGTTTTGCAGTATCAGCAATATCAGCTTCCAGCTTCCCGACTGAGAAGGTAAGGTGAACGTCTCTCCAGTCTTCTTGGACAAAGGGCTAGGTCAGAGATAACGGCTTGCACTCCTCCAAGGAGGGGCATGGTTTCCCTGCTTCCACTGCCTTTAAGGTTGCCTTATATCACTTTTCCATGAAGGGAAAGGCTCTGGTTGGAGAGGCCACAAAGGATGGAAGCTTCTCACTCAAGGCTGGTACCTTTGAGTTCGTGAAGCCCCTCTCTTTCATGGAGCCCGCTAGTAACTCCTGTGCTTTACTATGGTCAAGAACTATGACCTCCTTTGGCTCCGTCTCCTCCTTTGAGGCTGGCTCCTTCATAAGACGGACATAGCAGTCCAGATAGGAATCTTTGTTGGGCCAAAATTCCACTTCTTCCAGGGGAATTGCTCCCAACTCTTCTGATATTACGATCTTCCCGGTTGTCATTGGCATGTGTTCGGCATATCTCCTAGCATTGGTGTCCGAGCACAAAGGACGATCCTTCATGTTGAGTCGCTTCTGGGGCCCATGTGATGCTGCAAGTCTACGTATCTCCAGTTTCATTGCAGCTTCCTTCTCATCATTCTTTCTTTGAATTCGTTGGATCATCTCAACAATAGAAGAAAGAGTCCTTCCCAATTCATCTGGGATAGCAGACAATGTAGAGGGAACAGGTTCTGGGTCCGGAACTGATATAACCGACACCTCGTCGATTTCTTCCTCTTCTACTTGAGGAGCCTGAGACAGCTCCTCCTCCTGACCTTCTCGTAGAAGGTCTTTCTCTGTAGATTCCGACACCTCCGACATCCTATCATTCACTTGGATGTCTTGAAGGGCGGCCGAGACATCAAAATCTACCGGATTCTCGGCAGTTGGTATCTCCACCTGAGGCTGAGGAATGACTGCATCAGCCGATGCTTTAGGGAAAAGGTATGCCCTCATCTTCTCATTTGGAAGGTAGGGGCCTGAAGTGTTTTTCTGAAAACCCCTCACCCAGGTTCGTAACTTTTCCCTGGCAGCATCCCTTGACTCCGTTGACTTAGGATTGTCAAAAGCCTCGGTAATCAGGTTAGAACATACAGTACAAACCTGAGGGTCCGAATACCGGAGATCACCTCTGGAGGCTACGCATGCTGCGTGCCTCCTGCAAAACTGATGTCCACAGAAGTTCTTACTGCGGACATTGCAGAATACACTCCCGCACTTCGGATGGTCCTCCGGTAAAGAGAAAAAAATCCATGAGTATCAAGTGAAGGCTTTTCACTTTTGTTGAAACATGTAGCTTACACAGTAAAGCTATAAAATAAAGAAGGAAAGGCACATACTTGTATGCCCTGCCTAACCAATTGCAGTAACCTCCCAAAATAATAAAACTAAGGTTAATTCTATTTTAGAATACCTTATGTAATTTCCTAAACGGAAATTTAAGGTGTAGCTCACACCTTGAAATAATGTTTTAATATACGGGATAGAATGAATACAGAAAGAACTCACTTTCTATATATTGCACGGTCTCAACAAAAGGCTGTACAAGATAACATCTATAGTTTATTATTGAAGTGTGTACTACACTACAAATATAGAAACCACTGTACATCGCATGCTGCTGTGCCGGCCGGCATTTACCCCCGTATAGTTCAAAGATATACTACCTTTAACTAATAGTCGGCAGGTCACTGGTTCACAAATGTGTGCCGGCCGGCAGCTGAAAACACTAACATCCTGCTGCCGGCCGCTAATCGTAGTGGCCAGCAGATTTCGGGCTGTGTTTCCACTGCCGGCAGGCAAAGGTAGCAATACCCATGCCTGCCAACAGTGGCTAAGAACCAGAGAACTTCCAACTGCCCGGCTGCCGGTTGTTAATCCGGCAGCCGGGGTAGGGGAACAAAACACTAGTAAGAGGAGCAGTATGGATGTAAGGTTATAAGGCGGCATTGCCATAAACCTTCCATCCAGAAAGAGTGAACTTATGGAAGAGGAGAATGTAGCATTCAGGCTTCCAAAGAATCCATAGCCTGCCGGACTCTACCGTCAGACATGGAAGGAAGACCAAGGAAGGTCTGGGGTTCACTCTGCAAAGAAAAAGGGGTCTCTGCCGGCCGACACGTAATTGCCAGCCGGCAGAGAGCAGAGCCGGTCCTCCATCCTAACCTATACTAGGTACGGAAGTAGGACTGCGGCCAAAAGATAGTAAAAGAAAGAGAGGTGGGGAAGGGATAAGGGTCCTATAAACTTCGTTCTAGCAAGAGACACACTCAGCAGTTAGGGAAGCTCATCCTAACCTAGAGTTGTCTATGAGGGAGGAAGACTGGCAATACTTGCTATCCTCCTCCCAATCAGAACAAAGCTAGGTGAAGTTATTTCGCCGGGCAATGGAGAAAACTCATTCTCCAGCCCGAGAAAAAACAACACAACACAGTCTGCTAAACCACTAGAGGAAGGAATCATCTCATACAGAATCCTTCAGACGTGGACTAGGGAAGCAAAGCTTCCTATATCCGCCCCTAACCTAGCAAAGGAGACTCATTCTTTATGCTAGGAAGAAGCAGACCACAGACTAGAAACTCTGATGTTCTGCCCTAACCCAAAAAACCAGTCACTCTGGTTATCAGGTCATGACAGACATATCCTAGTATAGTTATACCTGAATTATTATATAGATAGAACCGCTAGGATTAAGCCTAAAGCTTACTCAGAGGGAGAGAGGGAATGAACTTAGCCTCCGGAGGAGAAAAGGACAATCGGGGATGTGCGAAAGTATACTACTGTACCTAGGATACTAGCCTAGGTGCGGTGAGAATCGATTACCTAAATCACCGAAACTCTCTCATATACAATCTTGGAAAGAACATTTAACAATATCTTACATGTATAAAATATTTGCCTAAAGCTTCAATAATATAACACTCGGAAAAACTTATATCATACATGAAAGTACTAGGGCTAGACGCCTAGGCTACTAAGCCTCGCGAAGGGCAAGATCGGTTACCTATATCACCGAACTAAAAACTAGCGGCATTATATAAGCATTCCTAGAGGAGCAGAATAGCTAGATTATTAAAGCTTAACAAACAGGCAACATCGCTCTAGCGAACTAAATGACCCATAGCGAGCGATAGCATCCAGGATGCCTGCGGTAGGCAACAGCTCTTGTTTACCTCAATATCACTTTTGATTAATTCAAAACGACAATAGCTTACATTTATACACAGTAAAGATAATACTAAATTTTCCAGAGGCCGCAGAGGCCGGAGAAGTCATCAAAATGTTGAATTAAATCCAAAATAACGAGAGAACACAAGGAAAACACCAAGTAGTAGAGCTACACGAAAAGGAATAAAGAGGGCGCTACCGCCTTCATCAGATACACACTGGAAACAGAGTAGGAGAGGTGCCTTATGAGCGGCTCTCTTTTCATTCTCGTTTCAGATTCTTGTCACTGTAACCCCTCGAAGCGTTAATACTGTTCAGGGTGAAGATAGCTATGTGACGTGTCAAGAATACGTCCTCTGATATTATGCGATATCCCTGTGAGATTATTTAGGGATATTCGCTCCAGGAGTTAGAATTGTGGATACCTTAAGGTAAAATTCTCTGGGAATATCACTGTAGTCAAATATACCCTAGGAAGCCACCTTATAGGAACTTCCATCGGGACGACATGGCCTGAGCCTAAATATATATATATATATATATATATATATATATATATATATATATATATATATATATATATATATATATATATATATATATATATATATATATATATATATATATATATATATATATATATATGTATATATATATATATATATATATATATATATATATATATATATATATATATATATATATATATTATTACTATCCAAGCTACAACCCTAGTTGGAAAAGCAAGATGCTATAAGCCCAGGGGCTCCAACAGGGAAAAATAGCCCAGTGTGGAAAGGAAATAAGGAAATAAATAAATGAAGAGAACAAATTAACAATAAATCATTCTAAAATAAGTAACAACGTCAAAAGAGACATGTCATATATACACTATTAACAACGTCAAAACAAATATGTCATATATAAACTATAAAAAGACTCATGTCCGCCTGGTCAACAAAAAAGCATTTGTTCCAAATTTGAACTTTTGAAGTTCTACTGATTCAACCACCCGATTAGGAAGATCATTCTACAACTTGGTCACAGCTGGAATAAAACTTCTAGAGTACTGCGTAGTATTGAGCCTCGTGATGGAGAAGGCCTGGCTATTAAAATTAACTGCCTGCCTAGTATTACGAACAGGATAGAATTGTCCAGGGAGATCTGAATGTAAAGGATGGTCAGAGTTATGAAAAATCTTATGCAACATGCATAA
>NC_090725.1:61444415-61446915 GCF_036898095.1 Palaemon carinicauda | reverse complement strand
AGACATTGTCTGCTGATGATTCACCAAATACACCTATAGCCCACCCATCTACAATAAGGCTGAACTCACCATCTCACAAGGAAGGCAAGGTTTTGGTAACTTTTGAAAACTATTGGGCTGTGATCCGGGCACGAATGTCCCAACTCACGAAATGAGGCCCAGAAATTACTCGTCTATCAGTGAAATGAGGGAGAAAAAATAGCAGCTGGCCGTAAAAAGAATTATAATTAGAACTCCAATCCCGTTAATTGGTAAAAGAAATCGAGGCTGAAGTTATTATGTGGATGGAATATCTATTAATGACCATATGATTTAGTTTCGGTTGTGTTGGTGCTTTTTTTATCTACATTTGGAAATCTACCTATTTTTAGGTTTAGCGTTAATCATTTTATCGGGATCTTAATGAAAGACCGACCTCTGCAGTGAAGAGACCAACTGGGACAAGAAAGCACATTCACTGAATTTTGTTTCTAAGCAACGAAAATTCACATTTAAAAAACAAATGCAATTGACTTATTTTGGGGGAAAAATACGAGGAACAATGAGAGTTTGACATATCTAAAGCGATAGCATCGATTAGATTATAATTTCACATTCAATTTTCACTCAACATATTACTTCCAGGCTTATAGCTCTAATATCAAAGAGTTGCAAGAAATTATGATTTTTCATATATTTATTTTCTAGTTTTTTCTAGAAATCAAACAGAAGAGTTACGTCAACTAACGCGTCTACACTAACTCACAGCTTAATAATCCATAATTATTTGAATATATGAAGCGAAAACAAACATTTCCTTCTCAAGGGAGCTGTCTTTCTAGGTATTGATTCAATAACATCCCTAACACTCCCCCTTTTTGGAAACATTTTGATAAACCATTCCCCATCCGCTAAGAACATCATCAGTCATTTGATAGACATCCGCTCAACCAGGAACATTTAGAAAGAAGTATCTCATGGAAATGTCCTGAGGACGTTTTATCTACATCATCAGATGCAGATTGTTATTTCATTTCACAGAATCTTGCAATTGGCTGGCAGAGGATAACATAATTATCTCTCTCTCTCTCTCTCTCTCTCTCTCTCTCTCTCTCTCTCTCTCTCTCTCTCTCTCTCTCCCTCTCTCTCCTCTCTCTCTCTCTCTCTCTCTCTCCTCTCTCTCTCTCTCTCATCTCAATATTACCAGATATTAATACGCAGTTCTGTACGAGTCAAGCTACACCCATTGGTCTCGTAAATCTCCTCGTTTTCAAAAATAAATTCAAATATTATGAAATTTTGATAGAAGCAATATTTTTTCGGAGTCACATTGACGAAGGCATTCGTGTTACAGTAACATATTTATTTTTGTTCTGAATTATCTCCCTAGCTTGAAAGGTTTTTTTTGTTCAAAGATCTAACAGTTTTCAATGATAGGATTATACATAACAAGTGACTAGTATTATTTTATACTAACACATGTTTACGAAGTGAATTTAAAGGTTTTATACTGAGTGGCAACTTAATAACAACGTTTCTCCAACGCAAAAAAAAAAAAAAAAAATATTATATATATATATATATATATATATATATATATATATATATATATATATATATATATATATATATAATTATATATATATATATATATATATATATAAAAAGTATCACCAGTTTTAGCTGCATACTGTACAGAATACATACCATACATTTCTAAAAAAAACAAGCATTTTTAAAACATGAAAATCTTCCTCTTGATACAAATCTGATACTGCCGGTTTGACTAAGCATTCTATAAATTCTAATATTGCTTGTCGCAGGGAACCGTTTAAGAGAGCCTAGTTACTTGTCAATGTGGTAGTCACTAAGAATATTGACGTAGGTATCACATCAGGCTAAAATAAACTAGTAGATCTCTTTAAAACAATACTGGAATTTAATTTTGTAAAGGGACGAAGAGATATAATTTCTTAAGTCTCTCAACGTATCTATGAACTCAGGTGAAAACAAACTTAACATTCAGGGGTCATTGCTCACTAACTTTGCCCCCCATTCTCAGTCGTATCACTTTCAGTGAGTAATTGATATCTAATACTTCATCAGCCCTCCATATTGTTCTCCCGAGACAAATTAGCTCACCTAAAACCAAATTATCATGAACAAATTAACTTTGAGTCACAGTACTCAACTCAGTGGACGGCTATATAAAAGGAACACTTTTGCTTATCAAATCCACTTTCCTGTGGGGTAAAGCTGATTTATTACAATTTACAAATTTGGTTTTTTATTCACATTTTAAACTAACCTGTTTTTGGTCATATTAATCCCTCACTTTATATAAGCAGAGAAATTTTCCCACAGCAAGATAAAAAATTAGACGAAATTATATTTAATATGACCTTTCTGGTAATCGTCTCAGAACCATTGAAGTGTCACTTACAGATAATGATGCATAACGTCATCGCAAAATGAAGTTCATAACTTTATCGAATTATCCACCTTCATTATTTACACGCGA
>NC_090725.1:61424415-61434415 GCF_036898095.1 Palaemon carinicauda | reverse complement strand
TTCTGGAATCTCAGCTTGAATAACCTTGACAGTTTCGAAGATGGAATACCGAAATCTTAAGCTCAAAAGAACCATGTACGAGAAATAAAATATCTCACTAAACACTGCTGACTTTATGAGCCCGCTACACAATAGAGAGAGAGAGAGAGAGAGAGAGAGAGAGAGAGAGAGAGAGAGAGAGAGAGAGAGAGAGAGAGAGAGAGAGAGATAAGGAAATTAAATAAGTTGCTATTGATATTAGAATATTTATGGGAATATATTTTCAGAAACACTGGTGGAATTTCCCGAGTGGATTTCTCCTAGGCTCTTTCCGTAGTTGATACACAAGTGAGATTTGTAGTTCATCATTTTACATATCCAAGTATTTCTAACTCAGCATATTAATGTCTTTCGAGTAATTTCGAACTTACATATCATGAACTTTATTAGTATATTAATATAATTATTATATTATTCTAGTAAAGAAATATTTATCACAAAGTTTCCTTAAATTAAGAAATTGAAAATGAATCAGTCTATTATTATTCGTAAAATAACATAGCATATTTTATATATTTCCATAAATAGGCTTGATGTAAAACATCAAATACGTCATAGTTACATAAGATTGATTGAATGATACTATGAGGAAGACAAATGGAAAAGTGAATTCAGTTGATGTTACATTGTATTTTGAAGTCGAATAAATATAGTTTTTTGTTTCGCTTTTTTCAGGAATATTGTTGTGACATGAAAATTACAGTAAAACGTTTTGAGATTCAACAAACGTCATTCTAACTCTACGAGAGAGAGAGAGAGAGAGAGAGAGAGAGAGAGAGAGAGAGAGAGAGAGAGAGAGAGAGAGAGAGGAGAGAGAGAGAGAGAGAGAGAGTTAAACTGAAATTTCTATATTCCATAAATAATGAGGGTTATTACATAAAATAAGTATAATATTTTATAGAATTATATATTCAAACACAATCCGTCAGATGGATTTCACGCACAGTAAATAAAAAGAATGTGTATATATATATATATATATATATATATATATATATATATATATATATATATATATATATATATATATATATATATATATATATATATATATAAATATATATATATATATATATATATATATATATATATATATATATATATATATATATATATATATATATATATATATATATATTTATATATTGGCGTGCTACTGTATTAAGCACACATTGAGTATGAGTTGTTTTCAGATGTATTTAAATGGTACATGAATACATCTTAATAGTTTTTAAGTCTTTATTCTATAAAAACAACAGAGTTAAACATCTCCATCACTGGAGGAAGCTGGGTTGGTCCAGATGACCAATTCTGGTGAAGTTTAGATATGAACTGAATAAATTATCGATATCACAGATATCGTATGCTTGGTTTACTTTAGCCACATGACGAAATCGGAAGACACCTGCATCCGGTGACGTCACAAACTTTCACACGATGAGACAATGTGTTGACGTTTAAGAAGAATGTCAAATTGCTGAGACTTGCATTGTATGTCCGGTTTACGATTTGAATGACTACAGCAAATCCCAGGGTTAGCTCTTCCAACCAACATGACATATTACGTCATTTGTTTTAAACATGTAATATTAACTATTCTAATCATTACATAAGCTCGGCCAGCTATCTCAATTTTTTTACAAAAATTTAACAAGCCGAAACATGGTTATTAAGTGTGACTGGACATACGTATTATTCTTTGTTTAACTTTAGCCATAATCAACTGAGGACGAATGTCCAAATAGGCACATTAGAAAATAATAACAATAATGATACAAAAAAGATATTACCAAAGCAAAAAGAAAAATGCATGATAAAACCAAGATCACACATATGGTACATTGCTAGCAAATGATTACATGGTACCAAAAAACAAAATAAATTCTGACTTACATATGATTAGTTAACTTGATAAAGAATAATTGTTACCTTTGTCAGAAACAAAATACCCAATTTTTAGTGCACAAACACGAATTCCTGGTACGTGTACGGTTTCGTACATATATATATATATATATATATATATATATATATATATATATATATATATATATATATATATATATATATATATATATATATATATATTTATATATAGGGCTGATATATTTTATTAGATGCCCATAGATTCTGTTATATATTTTATTTTATTTTTTTTTTTTCTCTTTTCTTTTTTAACATTCGGGCTCATATATCTTTATTAGATGCCGAGAGAAAAAATTATTTATATCCTTTTTTATTTTATTTATTTTTTAAATGTTGTTTTAAATGTATTTTTAACAATGCAAATGTAGAGAATTGCTTTAATTACATATTACTAGCGTACTAATCAGCTTTTCATACAAACATCTTCCCGACAAATTACTCCCTTAGCGAATGAGGTGGCCACTCAAACAGCTTTGAACTGGATCCAATAGGGGGTATTGTCGGGGCTATGCAACTCATTCCTTTTTAGCTGCTTGCTGTGCCGTAACCTACGCCAAACAAGGATGTTCACGGCGATAAATATCACCACCGTGAAACACAAACCAGCCAGTAGTATGGAGTGAAGAATTTCTTTTTAAGTCGGTGACAGGTGGTCCTTTTCGGTAAGTTTCATCAACCGCTTTGCCACATGTCCGTTGTATGGGAGAGGAAGTGCTGGCATTGTAGAGGTCCACGTGAAGTTCGCGAAGTAGGCTCGTTCTCTGATGATTGTCCGTAGACCAGTCACCATGGAATTCGGGGAAGTCCCGACACAACCATCTGCTGCGACGAAGATATGTGTAAAGGACGTGGATCCGTCAGGGCATGATACATTGAAGCCGTCCTTGTCGTATCGTATCCACGAGCCATTATTCAGTCTGCAATTGAACTCTTTATTGTCAAAGGGATAAAGCTTATCCAGACAATTTTCACTTGTATGGGAGAGAGCACCGTCTAGCACTATACCTAACTCGCATGAATCCATTAAGTTTTTACGGAATTCAAATGAGTCAGCTGTACATATTTTTCTATCCATTGCGTCTGAACAGTAAGTTAATTGATTTAAGTCTTTAATGACCGTATATGTTTCCTTGTCTGGGGAAATCAATACGTGTCCTGTCAAACTGGATATTACTGGATTTGAGTGATTCGTCATGAAAGTCGGAAATGGTGATATCCTGTAAGATTGCCAGGCATCAGAAGAATCAAAGGGAATTGTAATCCTAATCTTGTTATTATCTACGTTTACTGTAATTAGGCTGTAATAAATTCTAACCTATGTTCGTCTAACAAAGGAACATAGCCTAGTTTATCCCTTCCGTTCTTCAGAATTAATTTTAAGTAACGTATAGGCAACAAATGGGGCGACAATACACCTTTAGTTGCTAACGTGATAGCTTCTACATAATCCTTGGATTTCTCAATGAAATGTGTAATTCTGTTATGTATGTGATCTATCTTTGAATCATAATACGTTAATGTTGCCAACAAATCCTGTACTTCCATAATTTGAACGATATTATCTGAATGTTCATTTAATAAATCCATAATTTTATTGATTGAAGCTAACTGATCCCTTAGTTCTGACATAATCAATTCATCTTTATGAGTCAAGAACTCAATTTTCTTATTTTGATTACTAATTTTAAGACGATTGGAAATTCCTAAACCTAAACTTGCAACACACCCAAAGATGCTTAATGCAGCATAAATGAACGGATTACGTCTTTCTTTATGTTCGTGTCCTACAGTCCACATCAAAAGGTCATAAGCCAAAGATCCTGTCTCGCCAGTCTTATTTTTCAAGTCATCAGATGGCATCTCTGCAACTTTTAATGTTGATCCAAGCAAACTCTTAGTAGTCAAATGAAAATGTCTTCTATGCAACTCATCCAATGATGCAGAAAACCTTGAAATGGCGGTTCTTAAGCTAATGACATCATTCTCTTGAAGAAAAATTGCTTGCATATTCACTTCTACAATTACGTTAGTTGACGTAACAAAAATGTCTTCTTGTCTTTCAACTATATTGCCATATTTAAAATATATATTTTTAGTCTTAGAACTCATCCCATACGAGAAAAATGTCTGAGCGAACAATATCACTCCCAACAACAAAAAATTCATCTTGGAAACCTGTAACGAGAAAAAATATATGTAATTACTCCTGTATTAAAAAGAAAACTTTTAATCACATAAAACAGAACAGAATTTTCCCTCACTTCTTTTCCTCTCTTTTCTTTTTAATTTCTTATGTGAGCCAATGGTACTATTCTCTCATCCGTGGGTTGGGCTACGTTTTGAATTTTAAACCTATTGGCCGTTAATGTTTCCAAAATGTTAAATGGGCCTTCAAACTTAGGTGTTAGTTTATAGTTGAGCCCTTTTCTGACATTGATTTGAATATAGATGTTATCACCCACGGTATATGTTTTAGTTGGTTTCGCTATTTTATCATGATTCCTTTTCATTATGATTTGTGATTCTTCTAAATTCTTTCGAAGGATATCATATCGACTTATACTTGCATTTACACATTCTTTTAAAGGATTTGATAAATTAGTTGTAGGCGTTAATACATGGAAAGGTGTTCTAACTGGGGTACCATACAATGCTTCATGCGGTGACATTTTAATTGATATATGATATGAATGATTCAGAGTACTCAGTGCCGCCGGTATTGCAATATCCCAGTTGGGGTCTGATCCCCCTAGTGTTACCCTCAATATATTTAATATCTTCCTATTTTCTCTTTCCACTAGCCCATTCGACTCTGGGTGATATATCTTGGTATTAATCTTCTTTATGTTGAGGAATTCACACAATGAGGTAAGAAAGTGATTATTAAATTCACCACCCGAGTCTGAGATTATCATGTGTGGAATTCCATGTTTACAAATGTAACACTCGTAAAACTTCCTAGCGCATTCAATCGCAGTTTTAGTTTTAAGCGCTATTAGTTCTGTATATCGAGTTAAAGCATCTATAATTACTAAGAGGTGCTTATTTCCTCTGTCTGACTCGTAAAATCCTGTTAACAAATCTAAATGTATTCTTTCAAAGGGCTGATTGGGCACAGGATAAGCTCCTAGGCTGACAGGTGTTTTCGTATGCCCTTTGTTTTCCTGACATGTGCGACAATTAGCTATGTGTCTTTTTATATCTGTAAGCATTGTATGCCAATAAAACAATGATTTGGCTTTCTGTGACATTAATGAGAACCCAGGGTGTCCATGTAATGGATTTGAATGCAACCAATTCAGGACAGTGGAAATAAGTGAGATTGGTACTACTACCTGGTCGTTAGTTACATGTGGTGTATTGCGGGTTTTCCTTGTCACAGTCCTACACAGAATATTATCTTTGATTATATAATTCTGCTGCTTATACTTTATATATTCCTTTTCTTTATGATTGCCTTTCAAAGCATTTATAATTGTTTCTATTTTCTGATCTTTTCTTTGCTCAGTCTGTAACAATTCAGCACTCCAGCCTAAATCTTCTTGTTCAGATATTGTTTTTACAATAGGCATGGATGTTGATATATCTATTAATTCAGCTAAAGGCTCCGTACAAGATGACACGGGGTTGCGTGATAATGCATCCGCAATGATATTTGCTTTCCCAGGTAAATACCCGATTCTTGCGCCAAAATCTTGAATGATCAAATGCCACCGAGTTCGTTTAGGGCTGTGGTTGAAGCCTTTAAAGAACTCTGTTAGTGGTTTATGGTCAGTAAGAACCTTAACGGGATAACCGTAAATTATGAACTTAAAATGCACTAGCGAATTAACAATAGCTAGTCCTTCCTTGTCTATTACTGCATACTTACTTTCGGAAGTTCTCAATTTTCGAGAATAGAAAGCTATCGGGAAAAACTGTTTATCATATTGCTGAAGCAATACCTCTCCTACTCCTAAGTCTGAGGCATCTGTTGCAATGAAGAATTCCTTACCGAAGTCAGGAAATTTTAAGATAGGAGAACTACACAGTTCATCTTTCAAAGTATTAAACACCTGTTGATGTTGCTCAGACCATATGAAATCTACGCCCTTCTTCGTAAGATCAGTTAAAGGAGCGGCTATTATTGAATAGTTGCGTATAAAACGCCTGTAATATCCACTACAACCCAGAAATTTCTGTATTCCCTTGACATTAGTTGGTATGGGAAAATTACGTATAGCCGACACCTTATCATGGACTACTTTAAGACCTTGGCTTGACACCATGAAACCCAAATATATTAATTCTGTTTTGAAAAATTCACACTTACTAATCTTTACCCTTAAGTTATGTTGTCTTAATCTCTGTAGTACTAGTTCTAACTTACGTAGATGTTCTTCTAAGGTGTTGGAAAAGATTACAAGATCATCCATATAGGCATGCAATATATCCCCTAACAAGTCTCCAAACACTATGTTAATCATTCTTGTAAATGTTATAGGAGCACAACGTAAACCAAAAGGCATCCGTAAAAATTCATAATGTCCCCTGGCTGTGCTGAAGGCTGTGTATGGGATACTATCTTCTTCTAATGATATCTGGTGAAAGCCTTTAAGTAAGTCCAAACTGGTAAAATATTTATTCTGACCTAACAAAGACAAAATATCGTCAGTACATGGCACTGGGAATCGATCAGGGATCGTTTCCTCGTTTAGACGACGAAAGTCGACGCAGATACGCCATGTTCGATCTTTTTTCGGTACAACTATTAAAGGAAAATTATAAGGGCTGTTTGATTTTCTAATGACTCCTTCCTCTAACATTTTACCTACTTCATCATTTATTTCATTCTGGAATTTCATAGGGAGTCTGTACGAGGGTACATATATAATTTTCTGCTTGTCCTTTAACCTTATTTGATGCTCGATCACATCTGTTTTTCCTAAGGATCCATCCGTAGTGGAAAAGACATCTTGATATTTAGTTAAAAGTTCAAAAATTTTCTGCTGAATTTCTTCGTCTTGAGTGTCCTTACTGATTTTATTTTTAATAGATCGCAAAAGGGATTCATCCGCAACTGATTGAGAGTGATTGATTTCAGCAACGGTAAGAATACGATGTTTATAAACTTCTACATCCAAGATATGTTGATTTTTGTGAATTACTAAAGTGTTATTCAAATGATTACAGACTTCGATATTACATTGCTGATGTGAGCCTACTGTATAAATAGCTTGTGTGACAGACAATCCGTTGGTTTTCAAAGTATCGGAAAGGATTAATATTTCAGATCCCGGTAGTGTTTTCTTTATTTGCACTATTAAATTCGAAGGTATGTTTGGTTCGATAGATTGCGTGCAAGATGATATTACGGGTGAACGAGAATTCTGCTGGGTCGCGTATATCATTTCTTTATTAGTGAGACAAGTTATTGGTTCTTCAACGTACGTTACGGTTACATTTGTCGTCTCCTTTTTATCCAAAACTGACTTTAAGGTATTAGAAGACTTATAGAATTTCCCTTTGATATACACGCCGTGCTTGGCAGGAGCTAAGATAATGTTTTGATTTCCCATAGATGGGTATCGTATAATTACAGCTGGATACATATTAATGTTTTTTACAACAACAAATGTATCGGCAAACGTGCGATTACCGACTCTGAACTGAATATGAGTTATGCCTATGACGTTTAATTCATTATTTCCTATACCCGAAAGTCTAATTCCTGATTTTTCAATCGGAAAGTTCGGAAACAACAAATGATGCGTCTTCAAATCCATAATATTACGTGGACTACCAGAGTCAAAAAATAACGTAAAGGATTTGTGTTCTAAATTTACAGCATATAAGGTTGGCCGTAACTCATTTTGGCTTATTATTGTATGAATTCGTTGCAAATCTACGGGAGCATGCACTGTTTTACTTAATTCGGCCGTGTGTTTCATAGGAAAATCTATTGTCTCACAATTATCTAATAAAACATTAAATTGATTATTCAATACTATTGATGTTGACATAAATGACCTTGACCCAACATCACTCTCTTCCCCTCTAGAGTTAACTATGTGGTATTTGCTTTGCTCTGCACATTCTGAAAATTAGACTGACCTTGCGAGGTCTGGTTTGACGGCCCAGGCTCAGCGATATTTGAAGAAGTGTTTGTTTGTTTCGGACTCTGAACTGCATTGACATTTTGTTGTTTCTTCTTATTGTTAAAATGAGGATTTTTCTTTTTATTTCCATATGGAACTGACTGTGGAATTGACTGTGTATTTCTAGGATATTGTTGTGTCTTACGCGCGTAACATTGACTATAAGAATGCGTTGCTGTGTTGTGAATTGAGCAAAATTTCGTTCTACAGTCTGCGCTTATGTGAACTTGACGTTTGCAGTTGTAACACGTCATTCCCGCTACTGGACTGTTAATTACGTTCACTGTTTGTGGTTTTGTTTCATTCTTAGCAAAAACTTGAGTTAACACGGGATCGAGATCTGGACACTTGGACATGTGTTTCTTTATCTGTTTATAGACATCCAATTCCGTACTTGCAGGCATTAACTTCCTATCAAAGCACCGCACTAAAGCTTCAGGCAACATAAGTGTCATGCAAGTTAAATACATTAATCGTAAAAAATCTTTCACGGAGATGTTATCGTTAGTAACCCAAGTGGAATTACCTAAAATGTCCTGATATTCGTTAAGCCTATCAGCTATGAGAGCTGCTCTCTCAATAACATTAAGCCGATTCATAGTGGCTTGATTAAGTGTATTTCGTAACGTTAACACTACATCCAAGGCTTCCTCACCCCCATAGATCGCGCGTAACCTAACTTTGAAATCATCCCAAGTAACTGCTTCTTGAAATGAAACACCTCTTAAATACGCACTCGCATCCCCCTTAGAAAAATCTATAAAACTTTTAGCTTCTTGTAATTGTACAAAAGGATCTACGATTTGTTTGGCATTTAAATGGGCATCAATGGATGAAATCCATGACTCCACATTTTGTGGCAAGAACCCGTTGACCCGACCTTGAAAAGGAAGGATTGCTGACCTGGCATTTACAAGCGTCACAATTGGAGGAGGATTAGCCTGGCCTACACCACTAGGTCCAGGGGTAGGGCTGACAGGAGGAGCCATGACTGCTGTATTTTATTTTTCTATCTCTTTGACCCCTTTCAATTCTATCAAAATATCTATATGAGTACAGACGCCCACTGCGTAAACGCATATGTATAATAAAATTCCCCCAACACTGTTACTAATCCCAAAACATTTCCCCAAGAGTTTCTGAAAGAAAAAGGAATTAGCACAAAGAAAGAAAAATTCTAAATGAGAATTCGGAGTTTCCTATAACAACGTTTAGCAATTCACTCACCCCAGTAATAATCGACTAACGACTTGTGATAACTACACTTCACTGCCCAAACTGAAATGAATACAAAATATCTGTACTTAGCTTATATATGAAGTCGACACGTCCTCTCTCTCTCTCTCTCTCTTGATGTTTAGTTAGCGATGTCTCGTTCTAGTTTCTTGTTGAATGTAGTTCTTCCTGGATATGTTTTGCAATTGTTGAACGCCAGTCCTTGGGTTTCCTAGGATGTTGATTGAAGATTCAGGTTGTATGCTAACATATGTTGATGTTAGCTTTTCCGTTGGACTTAGTCAAAATTGTAGATTCTTGTAGATAATGTTGAGTTCTTGAAGATCTTTCTCAGGTTTTACAGCTTTTATTTTGAAGTCTTGAAGATCTTTCTCTGGTTTTACAGCTTTTATGTTGAAGTCTTGAAGATATTTCTCTGGTTTTACAGCTATTATTTTGGAGTCTTGAAGATTTTTCTCTAATTCTTAGAGTTTAACCGCTGTCTTAGAGTTTAATCGCTGCCACCATTTATTGGCGTGCTACTGTATTAAGCACACATTGAGTATGAGTTGTTTTCAGATGTATTTAAATGGTACATGAATACATCTTAATAGTTTTTAAGTCTTTATTCTATAAAAACAACAGAGTTAAACATCTCCATCACTGGAGGAAGCTGGGTTGGT
>NC_090725.1:61416915-61421915 GCF_036898095.1 Palaemon carinicauda | reverse complement strand
AACAATTGACAAATGTTTGGGTCACGTTTGTTCCCCTTCCTCTTCATCTCCCATTTCATCTCAAACACTCCTTAGACTTTTTCTTCTTTGTTTGACTGGGGAGAAATATTGCTTCGACTGTGATACATGACGGCACATTTTACAGGATTATTTACTCATATAAAGCATATAAATAACAATTGCAAATGCAATATTGTCATTTTTAATCAATCTCTATGAAAATTCTGAAATCCTTGGTAACATAGAAAAGAAAAATTATAACAACGTAAAAAGTATAGTTAATATGTAACTTTCTCTGACTCGTTACCATAAAGATTCCCAAAAGAAAGATCGAGTGGCGTTAAGTTCTTTGCGCTCAGTATTTCTGTAGCATCGGTTACCAATCTCTAAATCTAAAATCACTCAATCAGCTACTTTCAGAAACGATGAATTTAGTCATTATTTAGATAATAAGCCATATGAAAATTAAAGACGTCTTCGGAGTAATGTAACAATTAGGATGACTCTCCAGCATAGTCAATATTTACTACCAATAGATTTGTTCTATAGGGAGAACTTAAATGCAGGAATGTGAAAAAAAAAAAGCTGGAATATTTTACGGGAACGGCAACGAACTAAAATTATATAATAAAGTCTACTTTTGTGTCACGGGACAGAGAAGTATTGTTTTTATTTATTTATTTTTTATTTTTTTTTTTTTGTTGGGGGTTATTACTTACTTTATTTTACCTTGATGGCTGCTTTTCCTGTCCCATACATCAAGAGAACCCCACTCTCAATAGGACTTCAACTGTCATTTTACCTTGTTCGTTCAGAGTATTTATCGTTGTAGATCACGTATTGTTCGTTTACTGTTAAATCATCATTGTTGTGTTATCTTTTGAGGAAGAATGTCTTCAGTTTCCTCTTGTAAGCCTTAATGTCTTCAATCATTCGAATGTTTCATGGGAGCTTATATAGTCTCGGAGCCACATATCTAAAGGCTCTAGAGCCTGAAGTACACATATATCTAGGTTCCAAAAGTTTGAAACCATACATAACTATTCTCGTGTCAACACCATTTGTTGGCTGCGCAATATTTAGTAATTCTCTTAACTATTTTGGACGCCCGGTTCTGATAACTTGGTGGGTTATTGTACATGTTTTAAATTCAATTCTCGCTTCAATCGGCAGCCAGTGTAAATCGATTAGCATAGGGGTGATCTTTTCTCAGTCAGACTTTGTCAGTCTTGCTCCTCTGTTTATTATGTTTTGTAATTTCTTAAGTTGCACTTTTGGTAAATTGTAATATATAGAGTTGCTGTAGTCAATCCTGCTAATAATAACCAGCACTTTTTATTACATTATTTATTTGGACATTTAGAGACAGGTTACAGACAAGAAATACACCTAGATTTCGAACTTTACTAGATATCGGCACCGAGTCATTATTCATGTTCATTTTAATATCACCCTAGTTCCTCACGCTGATTCTCTTACCTACCACCATGAATTCAGTTTTGTTCTCATTTAATTTTAGTTGTTTAAATTTCGTCCATTCTATAACACTATCAAGGATTCGGTTTAGAGTTTCAGTAGTGTCATGTATATCATTTATGGAGAAGTAAAATTGTGTGTCATCTGCAAATAGTTTAAACTTCCCGCCATGCCTTTGCAGCGTTTTTAATAGACCAATAGTATAGATGCAGAATAAGATTGGGCCAATTACACTTCCTTGAGGTACCCCTCTGTTTGAGGGTTCATATGATGAATAAGAGTTTCCAATTTGTACGCATTAATTTCTACCAACTAAGTAGTCTTTCAGGTACTCCAAGGCTTGATCTTCAACGCCGATGGACCGTAGATCATTTAGTAGCAGTCTCCGTAAAGTATAGTTTCTTGTAAGCAGATTTGTTGTCAGGCAAAGCTTCTATTACTTCTAGGTGACTGACTAGTTGTTCAAGAATTACATATTCAAGCACTTTTTAAACAAAGGTTAGATTTGAAATAGGTCTATATGAGCTTAATTCCTGGTAGTCTAGTAAATTTTTCAGAAGTGGTATGACTATAGCCATTTTCTCAGATTTTGGGAAACTTACATAAATCAATGCTTGCATTTGCCTTTCTCATTATTATTTATTGTACTATGTTTCACCTCTAATTATTTCATACTCTACCTATTGAGTACAAAATATTCCATGTTTCTACGGTCTTGCATTCCTACTGTTTGCCTTTTCTTAAATACGCTGTTTCCTCCTCACCACTTTTGAATTGCATTTATCGACATACCGTGTTTACTCTTCTTTTCTGTTAATAAACATACATTCCTTTTATAGCATTAAATACCAAGAATTTCCATTCTTGTTACAATACTTTTATTCTTTACTTGTAGCAAAGAAACGAATGACAAGGATAATCACTTTCTAAGCATTGTAAACGTATACACAGATAGAATATATATATATATATATATATATATATATATATATATATATATATATATATATATATATATATATACTTATATATATATATATATATGTATGTAAATATATATATATATATATATATATATATATATATATATATATATATATATATATATATATATATATCTATATATATATATATATATATATATATATATATATATATATATATATATATATATATATATATATATATGTGTGTTTATATATATGCATATATATACATATATATATATATATATATATATATATATATATATATATGTCTTTGTGTTAGTGTGTGTGTGTATGTTTGCGTGTGTGTGTGCGTGTACGTGTGTATGCATGTGTGTATATGTGGGAATATGTGAATATGTGCTTTTTCGTGTGTTCAGATTCAAATACATCATTGCACCCTGGTTGTCACTCTTCAGAATATCTTATTATAGCATCAACAATATGTAACTATCCAAAGGTGAAACTTGAAAAGATATAATGAAACACGATAGTATATATTTCATAGCGTGAAACAATAACTCATTGTTTTTTTCGCAAATTAATTGCCTGGGATAATAAAAAAAGAAAGCTTATTTCACTTTATTAAATACACGATCTTATAACCGAAGAAAACTTGAAAATATTCTTTTGGATTCCTTAAGATCCAGAAAACCTGTGAATCATTCCTCAAACACGAAAGCATTTTCAGACCATTTCCTGTTTTTGAGATGACATATGAGCCAGCTTTCATATCCCTTTAATTAATGGTACGAAGCTGTCGCTTGTTAATGATACCTCTGATTAATGACACCGGAAACAGGATGTTAATTATTATTTGAGCTATGGAAGTATATTTCACAGGATGGGTGAGTTTACTCAATACTCTATAGAATATTTGAAAACAACGCGGACAGTAACGATGTTGAGGAATGAATATGATATATATATTTTCTAATTTATAGTTTAATATAGAAATACTTGACCAATAAGTTTAATCACATATGAACGTTGAAAATGCATGTGCTAACGTTGATATGTATATTTTCTCTAATAGCATTTAACAAAAGTATAGTGATAGGTTTTCCGGTATTAGAACTTTTCTAAATTGTAACTGAGAATATTTATCTTTATTAGATGCTTTCTATAAAATCTGGTGAAGAGTAAATTATTTTTAAGAAAAATCAAATGAGTTTCTAATTTATATTAGAGATTAAGTAATGATAGACTTGCAACTTTACATAGGTTATTTTACATAGTTCTTTCTTAATTTTCTTTTTCTTTCAATACATACTATAATATATATTAAGAGTCTTGAACGTAGGTCGTTGGTAGAATGATAGATTTCTCTAAAAAATACACTTACAAGACTAACAGTATTTCTTTATATATTTCTTAGTACACTATTTTCACATTTTTACAGATTCGAATAGAATTTTCTCTTTACTAGCTTAGACTCTGAAACATTTAAATAAAATACCCTAATTTCAAATTCTTTGAAGTTTGTTTTAGATAATCAATTATTCGTTATACGGAAGCATATATGATTTTTTTTTTTTTATGAAAGACCAATTTTACTAACCGTGTTTTTAACTTAATACATTATTTTGCTTCTCTTACAAGTTTTGTCTTATATCCTTGAGTTAAAAAATACTCCGAATGTAGATCTTCAAGGATTTCCCTTACGACATTACTTAAGAACAAATAGTTGCTCTCCGGTTATAAATATTTCATTTATCTTCCAATTAATCATCTCATTCCCAATTCGATTTTCAAACTATTACTTTTGCGGTTTATATAAATATATTAATGTAAATATTATCCATCTTTCTTGCTGTTGCTCAATAGTATCAAATAAGGAGAATTTATTTGCATATATTTCAACTTGTGTATTTAGGATTTAATGTAGTTCATTGGTCAGGAGATCACAAAGAAAAAACAAATATGCAAAATGAATCAGAATTCTGGGTAAAAAAAAATATATAGCAAATGAATATTCAGACTATTCAGCTATGGAATCATTTATCCCAGGAATATGGTATTTCATATCCAAAATATAACATTAATAGAAAGGGACGGAAAATAGTATTGTGTTTCTCGAAATTGTATGTCTTTGATCACATATCTTATAATCAGAGATACCAGAGATAGAAAGGTTCAAATAAAATCAAGCAGGGATAGGATGACTATATAAGGGACTTTTAATTGGAGAGGGGACATCAAGTAATCTATACATAGAAGAGGGAGCATTCTGAAGAACGTTATTAATAATGATGACTAAAGAGTTAATCAGAATTAAGATATTTTAAAATACTCTACTGAGTGATTGATTAAACGGGCCTATGTTTTGACATTAATAACGCTAAGCTATATTACCAAGATATAAACTTTATGAAAAAAGGTGTGCACAGCTATCTAAATTTGCATACAATAATATAATCTAGATTTCAAATGAAATTTGGAAAAATCTTTTGCAATAAAAGTAATTTGAAAGGAACGTAAATAAATTACAATTATATGTAGTAAGATAGTCACCATGAGTTTAAGAAAAATAAGTCA
>NC_090725.1:61406915-61411915 GCF_036898095.1 Palaemon carinicauda | reverse complement strand
AATACCCTTCAACTAGCAACAGGATACTCAGAGGTTATAAGTGATAACTGAAGGTTTTAACATTTAGGTGACACTTCTGCCGTAAAATTGAACCGTTATAAATCTTTCGATAGACATCATTAACTCTAAATCTAGGTCCCACTTCTTCATCATATTTTTTTTTCAAATCAACGTTAAAGATTACTGTATAATCACTAGAAATAAAAAAAATCAGAAAGAAATTGAGGATGTGTATTCAATATTTAGTTTTTTATGTGTGGAGATGTACAAAACCAAGATAACGAGATATTTTCTTGTTTGCCCGATTACATTCCAAATATTTTAGGTTTACTATTTTTTTTACATGATATTTAACTCTTGATAGCAAGGGATGAACTTCAGTAGTTTTAGCAACTTAAAAACAAAAATGTAAATCAAGCCCTGATATTAAGCCGGCTGATATACTCACTTGTATTAGGTTTTTTTTTTTTTTTTTTTTTTTTAGAATGGTCTAAGACCGGACACAAACATATTTTAACGGGATTAGTGGAGAGCCTGAATTGTTCAATATATACAAATTCAAGACATTCTGATACTCACAAAATGCCACAAAATAAGGGCTATCTGTCTTACGATCTTTTATATATTTATGACTCAATAACTTTCATGTATATTTGTTTTTATTTATTATTACCTTTTCTCACTGGGCAGTTTTCCTCATTTGATCCCCTGGGCTTGTAGCATCCTTCTTTTCCACCTTCGGTTGTAGCTCAGATAATAATAATAATAATAATAATAATAATAATAATAATAATAATAATAATAATAATAATAATAATAATAATAATAATAAAAATAATGAAAATTTTATTTATAATAATAATAATAATAATAATAATAATAATAATAATAATAATAAAAATAATGAAAATAATGGAAATATTAATAATAATAATAATAATAATAATAATAATAATAATAATAATAATAATAATAATAATAATAATAGTGCTTAAAACTTCGCTGGTTGGTTTTTAAAACACTTAATTCATGATTGTCTGAAGTTATCTTAACGATTAACAGAGCTTGTCCTGCAAACTTATACTACTTAGCCAATGGTATCTATCCTCACTAACGTCCCAAGTTCTCAACATTCTGAGTTCCACCCTTCAAATCGGATAAGATTGGATGCTGGTCTTCGTATTGCCTATGTTAACGGAGAAGTGGCACAAGGGATTTCGCATTCGCTCAAATTCCCAATTGCTTTGATTGTTCTGAGGCAATGGACTGAAGCTCCTGCAAAAGCCTTCGAAGGAGAACTAATAAAAGCAAGAAGTGATGCTATTTTCTCTTGGACTGCTTATCACTGAAATATTTATATGATAGTAAGCTATCGTTGTTATTTTTTCTTTAACTTATCTATTTTCACCTAATTCTTTATTGGTCTCCACCTACAGTGATTATCATCAATATCAAGAGAAATACCCTTGGTCAAAACTGCTAATTAATTTGTGATTTACCATTTTCAGAAAAATTTTTGTGGGGTGTGTTCATTATTTAATGTCAACCTAACTATGTTATTTCCTTAAATCACAAAAAAACCCTTATCTCTCTCTCTCTCTCTCTCTCTCTCTCTCTCTCTCTCTCTCTCTCTCTCTCATACACAGAAGCACATAGAGAGAGCGCCCTTTATCATACCAAGAGAAGGCATGTAAAGCAGGTTAGTGCATAATTGCATTACAACATATTGTTCACGGCAACGAAATATGTATTCGTTTCATGTTTTTGTAACTGAATATGATTTATCGGCCATTGTACAAAATTGTATGCCTATATTAAGTATATCAGCAATTTATCTTTTTATACGCCTAATGGTAAAACTGGAATAGTTCTTGCATTTATGACTTTTCAAAAAAATCTTTAGAGATGCTTACCTTCAATATGTTTCAAATTATAACATTTACTATAGTGCAATATCTGGAAAATCATCGCATTATGGACATACATATTCCATATTTAAGTTATAGCAATAACCAGAGCAGAACATTAATACATGCACTTCTAATGCACGTGAAATACTTGTGATTTCCAGATTAGATACATATACCTTTTTTTGCGGGGGAGGGAGGTTGAAAGAAGCTAGAAACATGCATATAACAAATAATGTTTAATAAGTCTCTCCATAGGGTGTTATAAACACCTTGAAAGGCCTACCAAATTGTTTATTGAATAGGTAACCATGCTTGGTCAAAAAGGTGATTAAATTGATAATGCAAAAAACCAGGAGTATTTCGCTTCTGTCGATACTGAGATATATATTGTGCGAACAAAAGAAATTTATAAAGGTAGCAAATTTCATATTTAAAAACACAAGGCAAAAAGATTACCATATAATTATGATAAATTTATACGCATCCCATCATTTGCAATATGGGGAATATAATAATGTAACTTGTAATTCTAATGACATTGTTCCATAGATTTGAGTTAGTGTAACTGTTGCTTCTACGTAGAAAAGCATTAATGGTTGTCTAAGATATGAGCATGCAAGCCAAGTTCCTAGTATTGAAGTCATTAATAATAATAATAATAATAATAATAATAATAATAATAATAATAATAATAAAAATAATAATAATAATAATAATAATAATAATAATTATTATTATTATTATTATTATTATCATTATTATTATTATTATTATTATTATTATTATTATTATTATTATTATTATTATTATTATTATTATTATTATTATTATTGGTACTAACTAACTAAGCCACAACCGTAGCTGGAATAGCAAAATTCTAGAAGCCCAATAGCTTCGACAAGGAAAACAGCCCAGTGAAGTAAGGAAACAATAAGCTTTGAAGAAAATAAATAATAGCCTTAAGATAATTATCGTTGTTGCATTGATAATTCATATATGTAGTAGGGAATTAAACTTATGTCATCTTGTTCAACAGAAAAACATTTGCCAGAAGTTTAAGCCTCTAAAGTTCTAGTTATTCAACTAACAGAGCAGGATAATCATTCCCCAATCAGTCTAGAGCCTGAATAAAGCTTCTAAAAAAACTGATTAGTACTGAACATTGTGATGGACACAACAAGACTTTTAAAATCAACTGCAAATATAGTACAACATACTGAATGGTACAGTTTGGGAAGATCTGAATACAAAGGATGGTCAGCATTTTAAAAGATCTCATGTATTATGCATATCGTAGTATTTGAATGATGATGCTAGATATTAATACTCACTTCAGGCATAAGGAATTTAATAGACCATAATTTTGTATTTCAATCAAATTGAGGTGAAAGTCTACGGTAGAGGATCAGGCAGAAGCATAATGCACAATGGATGACTGTATGGAAGAATTACAGCATTTCCTCAAAATAGATTGATGACTGAACATCTTAGACTCTCAAATTATCTTTCTTTTTTCACAAAATGTGGGTCAGAAACAAGAAAAGACAGTAAAATCGGGCAAATGGACAATTCATTTTCTGAGCCATCGATGAACTCCCTAGAGATATTTCTTCATTAGCTCTCATAATATTATCATCAACAGCATATCGAACCTGCTTACACATACCACGCTACGCGCCTTCATTACAATGTTTAAGGGCTAGATAATTAACTCAGTCACTATACTGTAATCATTGAAACCGTTTTGATAACGGTAAAACGCCATATTGGTGAAATGTATTTTGAAATATTATATCATATGATACAGTAACTGTGCATCAAGGTCGCCATATCATAGTTAAAAAAAAGTTTAGTTTAAATAGAAAGAACGTTTCCTACAAACATTTCACTAAAACAAAATTGATAAACGATTACAGTTCAGTTAGAAATAAACTCATAGAATTTGTTATCAGAAATATTTTTTTTCCATCTATTGTAAAAACAGCTTGAAATTATTTAAGCTAAACACACACACTGGACCGTTAAATCGTAATATCTTAAGCTATAAAAAAAAAAGGTCGAGTCAACTTCGTGCTGCCACGAGAAACGTCAGACAATTCCGCATAAAATATTTATACAAGCATTAATGTTCATTTTGTAACAAATAAAGACTGGTGAAAAATCCGAAAAGCAAAGAAAGCTTTGAAGCATTGAAAAAAAAAATTCAAAAGAAATACTGATAGCAATGATTTGAAAAATCATTTGACATGTTTGCAGAATTTTATACATATTTTACCACACTTTTTCTTCCTTTTTCTATTGTCAGAGCGTATCAAGCTAGCAGATAGCTCATAGCGATAAAGATCATTCATATAATTCATCTCAAAGCCAAACATCCTTAAATCCTCCTTCAAAAGAGATAAGAATAGCTCTACAATCTTTCAAGTTAAACAGGAATATATATATATATATATATATATATATATATATATATATATATATATATATATATATATATATATATATATATATATATATATATATATATATATATATATATATATATATATATATATATATATATATATATATGTGTGTGTGTGTGGGGGGGGGCAGTGCGTTTGAACATATATAAAACTAATTTTGGAACAAACTTATATAAGAATATATTTTATTTGTCAGAGCTAAGACTGTGAAGCCTTTAAATGTGATATGCAATTCAAATCAAGATATGGATAATGTTAAATATTTTGTAGAAAGTACAGAAAATATGAAAAGAAGGAGCCAGTGTTTTATTGTTCCATATTACCGTTGCGAATATTCTTGACTGTATTCAAACTGTTTGAAAGATGAACTGAAAAATATAGGACTTTTATATATATATATATATATACATATATATATATATATATATATATATATATATATATATATATATATATATATATATATATATATATATATATATATATATATATATATTTTTGGGGGGGGGTGTTTTTTATTCTATTTTTGTCACTCCAAGAAATACCGGGTCAAAGGAATTCGCTGAGCAATTCAGAATGGAATATTTCAAGACTGAAAGTCGGAAATATTCCATCAACAAGGATA
>NC_090725.1:61396915-61401915 GCF_036898095.1 Palaemon carinicauda | reverse complement strand
ATATATATATATATATATATATATATATATATATATATATATATATATATATATATATATAGATATATATATATATATATATATATATAAATATATATATATATATATATATATATATATATATATATATATATATATATATATATATATATATTTATATATATATATATATATATATATATATATATATATATATATATATATATATATATATATATATATATATATATATATATATATAGTGTAGGGTATCTCCCAAGACATATCCGGTTTCTACTGGTAGTCACTCATTTTCTACACAAATCTTTTAATTTTGAACAATTTACTCTCGATGAATAGTCGATTCCTAATTTAAACATATGATTGAAATACGGCATGTGGACTGAATAATAATATATTCAAGCCAGATGTAGATTTTCTACTTTTTTTCACAAATGATAGAAAATATTGGGTCTATTTTGATTCCCCCTTGTCGTGTCATCGTGTGATATTTTAATGTTTGGAATATTAGGAATTCAATATTACTATATTTCGCATTCATATTCGGTCACTACCTAAGAAAAATTTTTTTTTTCATTTACTTTGTGCTTGTATATAAATTAGGTCAATAAATATGCCCAATTTTTTGGCTTTCTGCGTTATGAATCGGTAGTAATAGGAAAAATAAAACTATCACACAAGTGAAAATGTCGTTCATGAGCGGCGAAGGCAATGAATAAGTAATTGCTCTATTGCACAATATCCTAAGAACCAAACATCAGAATATGCCGCTATCCACCCAATCTAGAACCATGGGGAAACTGGTAGTGGCTAGTGATTACATACATTAGATGTAATATTCTAATCTCCCGTAATGTAGTGAAGTCATGTGTTAGCCAACGAAATCTCTCAATCCATTAACACTGCTTTAATTCTGAACTTTCAGATATTGATTCGCAGACAATCTAGTGAATTTGATATAAAATTAGTTGTACTAATTTTAATAAAAGTAGGATTCTATATCAATATATTACAGATGAAAATGTTACTAAGATATACGATTATATTTTATGACAGGTTGAGGATCTAAATATCTTGGCAAATGGGGAATCATTACGTTAATGTACTTATCTGGGTATAAATGTGTATATAAGTGCATCTACTTATAAGTATAAAAAAGAATATTATTTCCCTACTAATTATGTTAAAATCTAGTTGTATTTCTTTGCATACAATGTCAAAACCCCTTCATATTGGATTACAGTTTTACATCAATATTTTTTCGTGGAATTGCTATTGTTATTTCATCTATTGTGCTACCTTTTGTTAACTTACAGACAAGCATTTTTATACCAACGTTATCATTCAATGCAATAATATCAGAATATAATCATATAAGACTCTGAATTTGTATGTTTATAGTTAGTAGCAGGGGTATTGTTACCTCAGGTTAACAAATACTGAAAAATATAGTTACAGGAAGTTTCCAAATTTTTGTGACTATGAGATAATTACAATTGTCCACTAAATATGTGACAGTAATTGTTCGAAAAACGTTTGGCCATTATTTGATTCGTAATTAATTCCAAGGAATGACATGTTTCCCTGTCGTTTACTGGATACAAGTTCCTATAAGTATTCAAATAAGGTTAATATAGGCAAGGGATTTATACGAGAGAGACACGTTTAATATGGATGGTCATGTGCTTGGGGTAAAAGTTACTGATCTGCAAAGTATAAAATTCAGTAAATTTACATTGGCATAATGCAATATTCTTGCCCCTGTCCCCCGTTCTTCAGTACTGTGGCAAACAGCAATATTTACATTGGATGTGTTTTTAAGTTTATGCTATGTTTTACTGTTAAAATATTGGGAAATGAGTCCAACTGAGTTCAAATACACTTGATCCTTTAGCAAGCACTGATAGAAGAAATGTATACGAATAAAAGCCCATAGCTTGTTATTTCTAATGTATTTTCAAGGCAATTACTCCTGCCATTTTAATCAACCTTGACATTGCAAAGTTTCACCAAAAATAGAGCCCGCACCCAATATTTACTCCACTTAAGGGAAAATAAGAAAAATATCCTCCGAAACCAGTACAAAAACTACCAAGTTGATCTGAGTTGTTTTTTACAAATACAAAACTCTATTCACTAATATAATATATCAAAGTATGTAGAAAAAAATATAATTACATTACAATCACCTCCTTATCATACCGGGTAAAACTACGAAAGCATACGAGACTGATAAATGGTTAGTCGGTGTTTACTAAATTACTAAGGCGCATCATTAGATCAGATAAAAGGAATATAAAAATACTTCGATGATGGACTGCAAACATAAACTTGGGATATAAAATATAAGATTACATTGTGAAACAGGATCATTACTGTAACAAAGGAAACAACTACAAATAGGAAATCAAGATATATAAGTAAGATGAAAGAATATCATCAAAATGACTGTACTAGAGAACCTCAAACATATTTCTTGAGCAAACATTATTAAAAAAAAAAAAAAAAACTGTTGCATAACGCCACAAATACAAAAATTATATCAAAATATACAACTATAGTAAAACAAAAAACTTAAAACACATACAGATCAAAATATTTATGTACAGTAAAAAAAAACCTCGAACTGACTGCAATAAAGCCAAAAAAATTAATGTTATCCAAATCTTCAAGTACAGTAAAGTTAACACAAATATGACTACTAAAGCACACTGGAAATAAAACATTAAATATAGTAAAAAAATCTATTAAAAGTACTATGCTAAAGCATAAAAATATGTATGAATATATATATATATATATATATATATATATATATATATATATATATATATATATATAAATATATATATATATATTAATATATATATATATATATAAATATATATATATATATATATATATATATATATATATATATATATATATATATATATATATATATATATATATATATATATACAGAGAGAGAGAGAGAGAGAGAGAGAGAGAGAGAGAGAGAGAGAGAGAGAGAGAGAGAGAGAGAGAGAGAGAGAGAGAGAGAGAGATAAATATATTACGAAATATTGACATTTTACGAAAAACCAAATTAGCGATTGAGGTATAACTGGCCAAAAATTTACACTCGGGTACTTGGTATTCCTAACATTACTGGTACTACCTGGATTATGAGAGTAGGTGACTAGTGCAAGAACTTTCCCCACTATTTGGAGAGAAATGGAGGGAAAAAAGCACTTACTGGTGTCCGATAAGGAGATGACCACTTGGCAGACGGCGCACATCCAGGGTGGATTTCTTTCTTCCTGGAAGGAACACAGCCTGCAAGTCTGCCTATTGGGGAAAAACAATAAACAACTTTCTAGTGTCATACTACTGAATATCATGGTGCCTGTTGGCTTTCTGTCTCCTACTTGACACTGTCATTGGCTCCCGTTGTAAATAGAGACGCACAAGATATCAAGCCCGAATGTCCGAAAGAATTGGCTTGCCCTAGGCCTAGCAGTTTCTCTTGAACAGTAGCCAAGCATTTTAAATGCAAAACCTCTTTAGGTTCCTTGTTTAATAAAATAAAAGAATAATGATATATCATGGCTTTGTTTAGTCAAACATTTTGTCAATAATATTGAAGATGGGAGTTGATAGTTTTATACTCAGAAATTATTTATCCTATCCTATGTCAGTAGCAAAATGGAAAATATAATTGGCAAATTTCTTGACGATATTTTTTAATTATTTAAGGAAATAATAAAAATGGATTTTCAAAACAAAGGCTATATGATTATGGGGTATTTTTGTTAGTTTGAGATATATTTCCTTATTTTTAAAGTTTTTAAATCTCCTAAGAACTTCTTGTTTTCATATAAATTGTCGCAAGTTTTATCTTTTAACCATGAATGAACCAAATGGAAATTGTGGTCATCATAACATTTCCCTGTCTATTATCATTACGGGCTCGCTTATCCTCAACAAAAAAGGTCTGCTTTGTTCACTCCTCCCAGTGACACAAAATACCACTTGCTTATTACTTTTTTTTAATGCATATCACTGTTTCAGAGAGCAATTCATTATTAATATTTTACAATATGAACTTTATAGACTCAAGGACTATTTTTTCTTTCCATTATTTTACAATTCGATTTTTTATATATATGAAAAATAACAACATATATTGAAATAAAGATTTTCATAAAGAAAAAAAAATCTCCTTTCATGACTTAATGATGATCCATAGAGTCTTGAGGAAGGTGATTTTGCACTGCCGCTCAATTAGCTTTTTCTTAAATTCAGGTTTTATTAGTAATATTAGTAATTCTATGTTATATATCCTGAAAATTGCTACAAGCCATGATTTAACACATTTTGAGTACTGTTTTTAACGTTATTATTATTATTATTATTATTATTATTATTATTATTAGTATTATTATTATTATTATTATTATTATTATTATTGTTGTTGTTGTTGTTGTTATTATTATTATTATTATTATTATTATTATTATTATTATTATTATTATTATTATAAAATCACTTTTAAACTATTTTATAACTGGAAAATGTAATATAGGAAAATAATATGAAAAAAAAAATATGTGACGTTCGTAAAATTTCCATGGATTGGTGTACCTTATCACTATGCCCTACAGATGTCTCTTAGAATTCTGAATGCTTCGACATAGATTATGCTCCATGAAAGTCTTTTATCAAATCAAAAAGCAAATATATTTAAAGGTCAAAGATAAATTCACATGATCTTTAACAGGTGAGTAAAAAGCATATTGCACAATTTCTATATTTAATCTTAATTCATTATAATTTCCGAATTGAACGTACAGAATTCCGATGACTACGAACGACTTTCTAGAATTTTATCAAATATCTTTGTTTTCAGTGCAATTGTAAAGAATATGGCACTTCATCTCACCCATTTTAAAGGTAAAATGCCTAAATTTGGTTATGGGAGCACGATCTATCGTAATTTAACATAAGCATTATAGGAT
>NC_090725.1:61386915-61389415 GCF_036898095.1 Palaemon carinicauda | reverse complement strand
GCATAAAGCTCTCTCTCTCTCTCTCTCTCTCTCTCTCTCTCTCTCTCTGTATATATATATATATATATATACACATATATATATACATATATATATATATATATATATGTATATATATATAAATATATATATATATATATATAAGTGAAGGCAAATGAATATCACTTGCCGTAGATAGATTTATTCAAACCCAATTTGGAAAGTAAATTTGGCGTCTTTATTTAACTCGAGGAAATCCCGAAACAAAGGAAGAAATAAAGTTTTTTAAACCTTGAATGTTTCCTGAGATTTTCGAGATATTATCTAAAGAAAGAAATTTATGGGATATGATTATTTCCCTATAAACAGAAGATATCGTCTGAACAGTCGTCGAGGGATTAATACTTTTTTTCCAGCATGTCATCGGGGGAATCTTAAAATACATATTTGACCTAAAAAAGAGAAGGATCCATGAATCTTAAACCGTCGAAGGGCACATCAAGATGATTTAAGATTTTTATGCCTCTTAATGGAAACACATTTCTTATTGTGATGATAGGCCAGATATAAAGGGAAATTTGAATAGATGGAAAATAACAGTTTTAGCAGGAACATAACTAACGAGGAAACTTTAAGATTAGTATTTTCATATTTCAACATTTTTAATTCTTTCATTATGCGCTCTATTTTTTTTTTTTTTTTTTTTTTTGCTGAATTAATTCAGTCATTTTGCGAAAAAAATATCCAGTACTTATATAACGATAAACTAAGGAAGGTATTTTGGATAAATAAAAAAAAACATAAAAGTGAATAGTATTTATTGTATTTATTTATATATTGCCAAACAAACCTTATTTAGCCAATTCCCAAAATTCGTTCAAATACAATTTCCTGAATTCTAGCTTAATTAATTTTCACTTCTCAATGCCATTGATCTTTTAGTTATTTTTTTTTCTTTTTATAAGCGTTATTTTTTTTCATCTTTGAGAAGTTTATCAAACAATCATAGTATAGAATTTCATTACATCAGGAATACGATGCATATTACTAATTGATTCACCTTAAATATACAAGAAAGAGAAGGAGACCCAGTTGCATCTTAGAATTGACGATAAAGTTATATCTAAAAAACATTATTCTACAGAAAGAGAAGAGGTGACCACAGTGTTTGTAATGCATTAACTTTTTTCATTTTTGATAGACGGAGAAAATAAGATTTATGGTAATTAGAAGACATCATTATATTTACGGATGTCGACAAACTTGGAGAAGCGTAGAGAGGAAGTATCCCGCTTATTATTTTCTTTTCACTTATGCCAGCTACCACACAAAATTGGGGTAAGTACCTAGATATATATATATATATATATATATATGTATGTATATATATATATATATATATATATGTGTGTGTGTGTGTATGTGTGTGTGTGTATCCCTATATATATGAATATATATATTTATATATATATATATATATATATATGTCTTATTTATAACTGTAATCGAACAGTTTAACATGTTTTTTCAAAAAGGCCCATAAAAGAAACACAGGAAATATGAATAAATCACACTATATTTCGGTCAATAAACATCGACCCTCTTCAGGATGTAAAGTAAAAGTGAGAATTACAGTGGAGAGTGACGGTTTATATATGAAAGCAAAAGGGTGTGTTCAATTGTTCTATAGTTGTTATAATTGCTGGAAGGATTAGCCAAATTTAATTACATCCAGGTGCGTGTTCTTATTGTTGAGCCGCTTGGAGGAAGTCTTGACCTCTGATGCATGTCTGGTGGTCGGTCTCCGTGGATTATCTTCTTAATGATAGGGTTGAGAAGAGTATTGTCCACTGTGTCAGCTTTCCATTGGCCCCCAGATAGGTTTATTGTGTTTGATTGATTTATGATGGCTGATTCCAGGATTTTCCTTCTGTACGGACAGGTACTCTTAAAAAGCAAAGACGACTCACTCCAGTTGATCTGGTGCCCTAAATCCCTAAGGTGAATGAAAATCCCCGAGTTTTCATACCCATATCTAACAGATCTTTTGTGTTCGGATAATCTTTGAGATAGCGAACGGCCAGTTTGCCCAACGTACACTTTTTCACAGTCCCTACATGGTATTTTGTAAACGCCGGCTTCTATTTCTCTTTTATTTTGATAAACATTAATAAGGGCGCTTCCTATGGTCTTTGGATATGAAAAAACAAAGGGGTTCTCAGTTTTGATATGATTTGTTATATTTTTAATACCTTCTATATATGGGAGTTTTATCTTATTTTTAAAATCTCTTTGGTTAGTAACATCATGATCTTTATAATATATCGTGTTGGCTTTGTTGATGGCCTTTTCTATGACATACGTCGGGTAGAATAGCTGGGCGAGTTGTTTACGGATGATTTCAA
The DNA here is from genome assembly GCF_036898095.1 of Palaemon carinicauda. NCBI lineage: Eukaryota > Metazoa > Arthropoda > Malacostraca > Decapoda > Palaemonidae > Palaemon > Palaemon carinicauda. The sequence goes on along the minus strand of NC_090725.1, from coordinate 61,387,031 downwards.
ATTCTTTATTTAGGTAGGCTGGGGAACAGATTCTCAAACCTCTAAGAAATAGATTACAAGCTACTCCAATTTTTACAGAAATGTCGTGATAACTAAAGAAATGAATGTAGGAAATA
>NC_090725.1:61374415-61381915 GCF_036898095.1 Palaemon carinicauda | reverse complement strand
TTTAAAGACCAATAGAGAATGTTTTCTATAGCAAGAAAGACATCGAACGCTTATTTCTGATATGAGTATAAATAATCTTTTCTTAAGCAGTAAACATTAGCGTAGGAATACACATAAATATATTTGGGCGAAAAAAAACCTTAGATTCAGAAATATTTATGACATTCAATCATGACTTTGCCGTGGAGGTAAACATAGTGGATATTGATATAAGTCAGTAAAATCTGGGATTTCGTATCCGAGCCATTATTATCGTTCTTTCGGTAAATAGAAGGCTAATTTATTTTTTATATTTTCAGGTTCAGGAAAAAGATAAAATCGTTTTAGGTAATTTATTTCTCTATCGAACTTTGCATTATAAATGCACTACGCATATCCTCATTCTGAATTAGTTTTATTCGGAAAATATTGAAAAAAATCTTCAGTTATTTATAATTATCGTATTTTCAGATGTGGTGGAAATGACTTTTGATGAGGTTAGCATGAATTTTATTAATTGAATTATACACACAAAAATACTGTTAGACAGTTGGTAATTAGAACCTTGATCATCCTCATTATTGTTTTCCTGAAGCTAAACTAATTACTCTGCGTTTCAGGGCCGAGTATAATTGATTTTCTTTTTTATAAAATCCTACCAAAGCATTGGATATGCTATTTCCGAAACCAGATCAAAATAGAAGTTTGATGCAACAGTGTAGTTAGAAAAAATATATGTAGTGATGTACAATTAAAGCACTTATGAAGGCAAGCCAAATATAATTATAGTGATACTTAGCTAAATTTTTTAAGCAATCGGAGAGAATTTATTTGTAACGTAAATTATATCATCTGACGTGATAGAGAGTTCACAGTAGTATGATGATGATCATATTAACAAATATTTAATCTTCTCGTACAAAAAAATATACCTTGAGTAGGATGCACTATGAATATCGAAATTGTAAGATCACTTACTATAAATGGATGATAATCTACATAAATAGATTGTTAGGGATACGGTTTAACCCAAGGTCTAACCTTCACCGAGTTTAAACTACTTCTTTGCTTCTTAGAGCTAGTCACAAAAAATAGGAACCAAATATTGAAACCAAACATAAAAGCACAGGTTCAAGTTAAAACAAATATAGAAAAGTACCAAGTGTTTTCATTATTAGAAGCAATAATTTTATTACGTTCAGAGAAGTGGTGTCATTGATGAAAAAGACCACCCTCCCCTCCCCCCACAGAAAAAAATTGTAAAAGATTGAGCATATTACTCTTGAGAATGATGATAATATTACGGTGTCTATTGGTGATACCGTCGGGGATTGAATCTGAATTTTAGACGTATACTATAAAAGAAATGGGTGATTATATATGCACAAATACTATTTTCAATGCATAACATCACGTTGACTATATGGACACAGTTGAAAAAAAATATATATATTTTTTAACCTTTCATTATTAGTCTTAGAAAGCCATATATAGATGAAACTGTGATCCTTTAGAGGTGTTTTGTACGATATTCTTGCTTAATACAACTGGTAACCTTGCGTAATAGCAAAGAATAGCAAACACCGATAACAGAGGGCAGACTATCAATCATACATCAAAGTCAGGTTATACGTGACTGTAGCTTAACCTATGACAAGCCTAAGCAGCTTTTTTCGTGGTTGCAGGATTGCATTCGTGTCGCATGTTTTTGCAGTATGCAACGAAGGAAAGAATCGTATCAATCATATGCTGAGCAATAACACGCACGTGATCACCAAACAGCAAAAGATTTAATAAGTGTAATACTTGATTCACGAACATGAAAAATATCCAAAAATATATTTTCATAGCAGGAGTGAAAGAGCTTTCTACCTTTCCAAATCAAGAATAGGCACAGACTGAATTTTCTTGAACCAGCTGCAACGAGTATTTTTAATAACTTACGCATTTTTCTTATGTTTATACATATATATATATATATATATATGTGTGTGTGTGTGTGTACATAAAAAAACGCACACAGATAGACAGAAGCACATACACAATCATTTACATACGTATACACACACACACACACATATATATATATATATATATATATACATATATATATATGTATATATATATATATATATATATACATTTATATGTATATATATATGTATGTGTCTTTATATATATATATATATATATATGTTTATATATATATATATATATATATAGGTATATGCGTATGTATACAAATATATATATATATATATATATATATAAATATATATATATATATATATGTATATATATATATATATATATATATACATATATATATATATATATATATTTATATATATATATATATATATATATTTATATATATACATATATATATATATATATAAATATATATATATATATATATATATAGGTATATGCATATGTATACGAATATATATATATATATATATATGCATATGTCTATGTAAACGGCATATTTGTTTAGGTATAATCACCGTCGGATAGACGCTCTTGCAGCTCTGAAGTGCCTTGGATAAGAAGAAAATCAAATGGTACGAGTATAAGATAATGAGACTTTATTACCAAAAGTATAAGCCACTAAAAGCATTGGATGCTGAGTGGACACCACATAGCCTGCTACCAGTGGCGCATATAGCCAACAGTTACCTCCTGGAGAAGAAAAGCACTTTGTGGTGGTGGCAGCGGACATAGGAAACGGATATGTTGAAGGCTCTCTCTCTCTTCTTTTTTCTCATTTAAATGTTCTTGTATCGTTTTAATTATTTCTCATATATATCATGCTCGTTATTTATCGGTTTCCTTTCCGTGATTGGATACCTCACTTATTGTGGCTTTGCTATTAATAATGATAGTAGTAATAATAATATTAAAATAAAAATATCGTGTAAAACCCGTGTAAGTTACACGAAATTATATTTTCAATACTATTTATCTTGTTCCTAACCTATATATGTTTGAATAAAATATGATAAGATTTGACTTTTATATTTATTTTTAAAATTTAGCAATACATGAAACAATTTACAAAACTTCTTTATATACAATATTTCTAGTGAAGGTAGTTCCTCTTCTCTGGCCATGATTAGAATTACTCTGAGGACAAATTTTCACTCTTACACTGTTCATAGACCTTGCTTTGGAGGAGGCTACACAAAGTTTACCAAGTTGTCCTTGAGCCTTATTAATGGTCATTGAATATGATAGGCGGACGGGAAATTGAGTAATGTCTAGGAAGATTTGAAGCAAAGCGTGATCAGAATTATGAGAAATCTTTTACAATAAGAACGGATTATTCGTTAAACGAAAAGGCCCAAGAATTTTATAATATAGGATATGGGAATTGATATAACTAAATTTTTTGTCTAATATTTATAAAAAGAGTCAAGTGCTAAAGACAAAATTTGGAAACTATATAAGATGTGCTTTGGTTAAGTAATCAAAGTCTAATGTGAATTTGTAAGAGTATACCATGAAATTATTTCCGTTTTCTTTAAAGTGCGACTCACAAAATAAATAACACACATGCTTTCATATCAATATATAGATTATAATAATAATGATACATACATACATATACTAATGAACTTCCCCCAATTTTGGTGGGTAGACGACATCAAACAAATAAAAAAAAGGGGACTTTTCCTTTTTATGTTCCACCCAGCCTGACAAAGGTACTGCTAGGGTAGCACATCTCACCCTCCTACGTTCTCCACCACAGATGAAGTTTCATAACGCTGAATCCCCTACTACTGCTACCTTTGCGGTCCTCCAAGGCAACTGGAAGAAGCAGCAGGACCTATCAGAACTGCGTCACAATCGCTAGCCATTCATTTCTATTTCTAAGAAGCACTCTCTCTTGCCTCTCTCACAACTATCCTCTCATCACCCAGAGCTTTCTTCACTCGATGCATCCCCCCAACCCTTGGCCTCCCTCTTTTACTTCTCCCATCAACTCTGTCATTCATCACCTTCTTTAGCAGACAGTCATTTTCCAATCTCTCAACATGGCCAAACCACCTCAACACATTCATATCCACTCTAGCTGCTAACTCATTGCTTATACCTGTTCTCACCGTCACTACTTCGTTCCTAATCCTATCTACTTGAGATGCACCAGCGCTCACTCTAGCATTTAAGTTACACATGACAACTATATAATTCCTTCTACCCAGTCCGTCTACACACATACAGTAGATAATTAATTCCAGAACTCATCCCCCTCATCTTCACTTTCATTACAACCTGGCCCAAATGCACTAGCAATAATAATAATAATAATAATAATAATAATAATAATAATAATAATAATAATAATAATAATAATAATAATAATGATAATAATAATCACTCAGATGAAGATCAATATAGCCGTTTCAGTAAAATCATATAGTTTTAAGATTGGTTGATAAAGCACTGACAACTATTTGGTTTGTAATTACTAATAAATAGATAATGAAATAAAGTTTTGTTTAATTTATTCAGCTGAATAAGAAACAATCATAATAAGAAGAACATAGATGGCAAAAATTTCCAATCAATTAATAATGATACTTTAACATTACCTCTTCTTTTATATCGTTTTGTCTTCGTGTAACTACGATGCCAAGGGCAATTCTTTTTGCGAATGCAATTTTGACTCTTTATTGATAAATAAAGACTCAGAAACATTTTTCAATCGGGCAAGCCCAAATAAAACATGACAGGGTTATGTAGTTCGGAGAGATATTAAAATGTATAAAACTGTTTACTTGATAAAATATATTTAGCTATAATTAGAAGTTTTAAATTCAAAACAGTACTAAATGACAGTAGTATGTGGATAATGTAGGTTGAAAGACTTTATGTTGCAGTTTCACAAACGAGTTATTCATATCGTTATTATAAGATTTATAGTAATAATGGTATAAATAGCTAGTTTTGTATGTAGTTGGGAGATTTTTTAGTTATCCTTCACAATTAAAATCTGTTTTGCTAATTTTATATTGAAAAACCTGCTAATAATAAAAAAAAAAATACGGTCTTACGTCATGCAAGCAATCAAACGAACAGGGTGTCAATTAAATCTCATATCGATCGAAAAAATAAACAAACACACGTATTATCCCGTTGCCACACAAATGTTTCTAAACTCGAAAGGTCACATTTCTATAATTAGCTTCTGTTATTCACCAGCTATTATGTGGAGCAGACAGCGAGTTTGACTAAAGTGATTCCCAGGAAGAATGTTAGTTTTCCCCTCACAATACGAGTAAGGTCCCGTACGTATAAAATGTGATACACAAGTGTTATGAATATTTCTAAAATTTATAATTATTGTTTACGTATAATTTGCATATACATATTAAAAGAGAGATAATTATCCTCATGGTTTATCAAGACGTGCCTTATATTTATCCATTAAACGAGTAACTATTAATATCTAGAATTCCTGTTTCCACTATATGAGTATTTACAGTGAGATTATAATCATAAAGGTTCTATTGGTTTTAGATTTAAAAAAAAATATTGTTTTTATTCATCAACATAACTGTAATATGCATGAAGTCTAAAGTCTTTCGTACTTCCAACAGTGAATCAAAACATAAGATTTTAGTTAGTTCTAAAATAATACTTTTCAGGTAGAAAATAGCGTCAGCAATATTTCATTACATCACAATTACAGATACAATCATACTAAAGCACCTTACATTTACCACATAACAGTTATACAAGGACACCTCACTCCTTGGGGGAATGGACGCTGGTGACTGATACAACACATGAACATATGCTACCTATGTCTAAGCGATGTCAGGCATGGCAGCCGGTTGGAACTTTGTTGAACCCAAAAGCCAAAGCAAGGTCCCTCAAAGAAGGCAAACGCACTTATCCCATACAAATGGGAAAGAAAACATGTTAATAGAAGAAAAAGAGCTATATACATATCAGTCAGACATTATAATTGCAAGATAGTAGTTGTTTCGCTTCCTAAAGGATATTGCATCCACAAATTAACCACTATAAAAGCTTAAAATGGGAATTGGAATTACGATTCTGCGGTTAACATTTACAAACATCTTAAAGAACTTTACAATTGGAAGTTAGTAATTACTAACTTATTAAAAGAACTTTACATTCAGAATTTAACTATTAAAAACACATAAAAAAGACATAAAAATATGAATTTATAAAAAAATATAAATGGAGTTCAGATACGACTAGTCAGTAGCATTGGTAGTGCCAAGTAAGCACTAAATCTAATTTCATTGGCTAGATATATCTCACGTCATCAAATTTTTGTAGATTTATTGAATCTTTATGTATTTGCAACTATTAAATTGTAAATGAAGTATCCTTAATTTGTTTTTGAATGTTAACTTGTAAATATAAGGTCCTTTAGGAAGTTAGTAACTACTAACTTTCAAGTTTGACTGCCTCTTTATTTGTTTTTAACAATAAGCTTGCAAAGGCAAGGTCCTTCAGTGAGGTTATAACTACTGACGTGTTACCTTAATGTCCCTTTTGTGTTTTCGTGAATGTTAACAGGTCCTTTATTAACTTTGTAACTATAATATTATTACAATTCTATAATCTTTACACTATGTTCTGTATGTAACTGAAATTTGTTTGATTAAAAATTAAATAAAGCAATTTTTTACCAAATATAGTGTCATCCGTGACTTTAATACGTATGTATGAGGGAATAGATATTTCAAATTCCTTTGCCAATTATAGGCTATTTACTGTAGGCCGACCAGGTATAGCGAGGTTCAAGATAAATCAGGCAAGGCAAAAAACCTGAATGGGATTTTGACTAAGAGGTATAACTATATTAACCTATTTCGTCTAAATGAAAACTAATTTCGAACATATCTCCGTGAAAAAAAAAAAAAATATTTTATTCGCTATAGTATGTGAAGATCTTAGAAATAGAGGGCAAGGGTGTATAAGGAAATTGGGGTGTGGAAATTTCATTCAAGAGATGGGAAATTAGACCAATACCTCGAAAATAGTTATATGAGCTGTTAGAGAGTCTAAATGAAATCATATAGGAAAAGACATACTACTTTCATAAATTTAGGCAATCTGAGAATTCTGTAAAGAGACAATTCTGTGTGATATTTGTTGGTTTGGAAGTTATCTTTTGAGAGGCTAATAAAATCTTAGCTTGATAGCCCAAGATCGGACATAGTACCCACTAGAGTATAGGTAGGTTATTGATGAGAATATAAAACATTATAATTATGAAATGTCTATTGAAGTTAAGCATCCAGGGAAGATATATCAGTTTCATTTGAGCTAGACTTAGGCAATCATTCTGTCATTCGGTGTAAACCCTATAAATTATCCATATATTTTTTAAAGGAACCAGAAATTATCTAGAAAGGCAAATGCCTCTGGTTATCACCTATTCTCATAATTGAAAAGGAAGATGAGTCTATGATATTATGAGCAGAATATCAGAGGTCAAAGGCAATCATGAGCAAAATTGCTTACTCATTGCCC
>NC_090725.1:61359415-61364415 GCF_036898095.1 Palaemon carinicauda | reverse complement strand
TACATGGATAATGTAATTCATCTTAAGTAACTTTTGAAAGTGAAAACAAATCCGAACATGGCTTCAGAAATAAATAAATTGTCATATACTTTTACCTGTCTAAGAAAGTAGCTATTTTCTGTCAAAGTGATTTCCACGTCTTTGAACTTTTTAATGCAAAAAAGTATTTCAAAATATCAACAACATTTTATAGATATTTCACACAATATCAAAATATACAAAATTGTTAAATGTATATATAAATGCTTTCAACGATAATATAGCATTGTAAAAACAACCTCATAAACCAGGTTAAAAGAAGTTTCAAGTATATCTCGATTTAAAATTTACCCTTCCCGATGAAGGTGGGAGAGGTGTAACAGCTATATGTTTGGTAGCTTTCTTCGTCTGTGATTTTTTTTTCTCAGGTAAAAAAAAAATAATTATTCGGAAATTTGGTAGACATCTTTCCGTGTGTGTTTCTCCATTTCATTGTCTCTTTGTTTTATTATTAACAAGATTGCGAAAAAATAATACACCTTCAGGAGAGGTGTACTGTGTCACAAAATTTTTAATCTCATAAGTTTAAAGTCAAGGTCACAGTGACCCGGAAGGTCGAAATCATATTACTGTAACTTGAAACTAAAAGCAAAATATTAATTTTCCTGTGCCGAAAAAAAAAAAAAAAATCTTATATCACAACAGGGAAAGTACAAAGTTTTGAAGATTAGGAGGTTCAAAGTTCAATGGGAGGGAGGGAATATTCAAGGTTACCAAGTTTCAGAGGGCCAGGACTTTCAATCGTGTGCAGATACCCTTTCGGTTAATATAATGTACAGATGGAAATAACACCATGAATTTTGACGTTCTGTGAACATGAAAGGTCATATTGACCATCACCGGATTTCAGATTCACACTCGTTTACTATTATTGACGGATACTGTAACTTGACAAAAACATTTTGAGCAATGGTAGCGCTTTCTAAAGGGCAGTGTTTGTCGTGTCTTACACTGCTTGTTATGAATGTTTTCTTTGTAATAAAAAATGCATTCTACTCCTAAACAGATGTCAGGACTATAATCTTTAGGAATGATATCAAGAAACTTTTGATATGTTGTATTTTATCTTAGTTTAAAAACAGATATCTTTTGAGATTTAGGTTTTTATCATTAGCAATACTGTTGAACAAATATTTTACTGTAGCTGATATGGAAAATCATTTCATAGTTCGATTAAAACACTTCAAGACTAAATTATAAGTGCATAAAGATCACAGCTTACTGTTTTCTCACTATCACAGTCTCCAATTTATTCCAAAGTCGGCATTTTAAAGAAATTTCCTATTAAATACAGTATAATTTGCTCTATTTAATTGAATAATCCCTATAAAATTATAATGGCAGAGAAAATTCGGTATTCTTTCACAAGAATTAATGCTTTCATTACTTATACAAAAATTAAATGGACGCCCCTGATAGTGAAACATTTATTGGAACATGTCTGGAAATATAATTCCTTCCACTTGCGCGAGGTGATATTCCTTCAATTCATATATATATATATATATATATATATATATATATATATATATATATATATATATATATATATATATATATATATATAATATATATATATATATATATATATATATATATATATATATATATATATATATATATATATATATATATATATATATTTATATATATATAAGGCTTTAAAGAGAGAGAGAGAGAGAGAGAGAGAGAGAGAGAGAGAGAGAGAGAGAGAGAGAGAGAGAGAGAGAGAGAGAGAGAGAGAGAGAGAGAGAGAGAGAGGGTGTTTGAATGCAGAATTCGAAGACCATCATTTCTTCATGATTATCCAGAGGCTCTTCATGATTATCCAGAGGTTCTTCATCATTGTCCACATACAACAGAGATATTTTTTTTCTCCTTCATATCTTTAAAGAAATTTATATTTTTCCATTTACACTTATCTCAATGCATTGTTGTCATATGAGGATAATTAAAGTGACTGCAAAAACCATACGGTTTACGGCAGTACTTCGCATAATATTTGATGTAGGATATCTAAGCAAATGCCAGCAGAAGTTCGTTGTCATTGGATGGCCAAACGGTCTGCAAAATAGACTATGTTTTTCATCGTATCGCCGTCTTTCTACGTGCTTGTTGAGTCCTGAAGCCCCAAGATTACTATGTGTATTGAATGTGCAATGTTTTACAGGCTAGAGTAACGAGACTCCATTGGTTTATCCGGTCATCGTCAATAATATTCTGGGGTTTAATTATAAGTTCCATATTGTGTCATGTGTCAAGTACCGGCATCTGTAAATAATGGAATAAGTCACAGTGATTCTTGATGGCCTTCTTCCTTACCCGCATATGCTATTTATTAAATAATATAACCTTGATCCTACATAAATGCAAACCTTGTCTTTTAGTTGGGAGACTCATCCATATGCAGTTGGAACAAGGCAGATAAAACTTATAACGAAGTGTCTGTTTTAGCCACTGATTACCAGCCGATGGTAGTAAAGCCCCACTCCCTGGCCGGTATACTGAACAGCCGCTCTGATTCTTGCTTCCAAATAACAAAAATATGGTATGGTATATCTTCAAACTTGACTTTTAAAATTTTCTTTTCTTTAACTCTTAAAAAAGGCCTGAGGCTGGGAGATTCGGCTACTTCTTTTGGCAAAAGAAGGTGAGCAACTCCCTTAGAAGTAGTTCGTTAATGTTTCAAAGCTAGATCCCATTGATGACACTGTACTACACCTTTGGAATACACTGGGTTTATAGGGTTTCCCTTTAGAAAAAGGCTAGCCTTTTTACTTAATCTCCCAAAGCAGGATAAAACTCAAGAGCCTTATGGCATTGTCATTAGGTAGTTGGTTGGCCAGGGCACCAGCTATACGTTGAAATACTACCACTGGAATGTTATTGGGCCTTTTCACTGGCCAGACAGTACTGCATTGGATTTCTGTGTCTGGTTACGGTTTATTTCCCTTTGCCATGATATATACCGAATAATTAGGCCTATTCTTTACATATTCCCCTCTTTCCTCATACACCTGACAACACTAAGATTACCAAATAACTCTTCTTCGCGTAATCGTGAACTGCTGCACTGTAATTGTTCAGTGGCTACTTTCCTCTTGGTAAGGATAGAAGAGACTCTTAAGTAATGTTAAGCAGCCCTTCTAGGAGAAGGATACTCCATTTTCAAAGAATTGTTCATTAGTGTTGGGTAGTGCCATAGCCTCTGTACCCTGATCTTCCACTGTCTTTGCTTACAGTTCTCTTTCTTGAGGGGATACTCAAGCACATAATTCCATCTCATTAATCTTCCTTTGTTATTTTGGAGTTTTTAAATCTATATATGAACTGTTTATTTTACCATTGATATTGCTACTTCTGTTGTAGTTAATTTCTTTATTTCCTTTCCTCACTAAGCTACTTTCCCTGTTGGATCCCCTGGGCTTATAGCACCATGCTTTTCCAAATAAGGTTACAGCCTAGCAAGTAATAATGCTAATAATAATTAGGACTGAACTCGAGAAGCCAGATAGCATTCTACCCTTAAGTCAGACTTCCCTAATTGTCCAGCATCGTACAAGTTTAAAAAGAATATGGTATCAGGAAGAATAAGTTCTACTTGAAAGAGAGACCATAATCTTTGTACATGTGATGCATGCACTCGCGAGCAAGGGTGCACAGAAGGATCAGATTCTGAATCCTCGTGTACCGATGAACATGTTGCTTCTCGCTCGCAACCTTTTCTAGCTAGATTGGAAAACACTGCCTCACCAGACCTTGTCTGTTCTCAATGTCCTCCTGATAAGAACCTACCTGGAGTATGCACAACAAAGGATCGCTCTCACACTAACACACTTAGATTATATTAGTGAGCCTGTGCCGCAAGCAAGACAACAGCACAGTCCCACACCAGCTCTTTTAATTAATAGCTATTACACAAATTCACACAATCCCTATGATCAGCGTCAGCCTCGTTTAGCACGCTCTCAATAAGGGGAGTTGTTTACCTATATCCCAAATGCGTGATCGTAATTGCACGGCTGCATTCAATCATTGCAAACCTAAGAATGCTGACAGGTGCTCATTTAAAACACTCTTGGTTCCAAAGGTACAAGCTTCAAGGTTATTTGTTTATGTTATTGAAACTTTAACTATTCATCAAGATGAATAAGGAATTTCAAATATTCTCCACTAAAGTACGTTCATATCATTTTCAAACGATATACATTTTTTATTTTGTTGTATCATGCGTTTCTTGCTTATTTTAAAGACTGGAACGTACCTTCATTTAATGAAAATCAGTAAATTAGGTTGTGTTCCGATTCATTGTTTGTTTGTTATTTTTTTTTCTAATATAAAAAGCCTCAGTAAATAAATATCTAAGGATTCCGGATTGATACCTTCATCAGAGTTTGTGATATAAAATTTACTGTCTCACTAATTGAGTTAAGTTTTCTTGTCAGGAATCAAAAGTTTAAATGAGCTGGAAAGCATAGCGTGATTTTTTCTCTTACATTCGAAGATTAATTCTCTTCACATTATGCGTGCTTGATGAAGTCCGAATACATTTTGAAAATGGCACATAAACAAAAGTTATTTAATATAATTTCAGAAATAGTGCTATAACTATGAAATGTTCACCTTTACATCATTGGATTAAAATTGTTTACTTTGCTTGTAGACAAATTATAGTTATGAATAGAATTTTAGAAAGCATTAACATATGGCAAACAGGAATGCAGGATTGATGAAGGCGGAATAATTCAGTATGCCGTATTTATATTTTTTTGTCTGCAGATTCTTCTAAAAACAGAAAAAAAAAAAAACAGAAAGACGATTCGCAATAAATTATCCAAGCCAAGGTCTTTTCCTAGATAAGTTATAGATTATAACTAGAGGCCAGGAGTGGAAATCAAATTATTAGAGCTTTGTTAACAAAACTAAAATAATAATGCTCATATTGAGATAAAAATACAAAT
>NC_090725.1:61349415-61351915 GCF_036898095.1 Palaemon carinicauda | reverse complement strand
ATATTCATAAGCCAATCTTGTTTTATATATGAATTACACTTATATTCTTCTTTCATACCCACCCATTTTCTTAGTTAACAAAAAGTCTCTCCACAAATACCGTTCCTGAATTTTGCTGGGACGAGATTGCAAGAAAAGATATATAAGAATTTTTCCACGAAATTCTTTCTGGTAATATGAAACATCGGGAAAAATCGTAAAAAAAAAAAGTCTCCAGGAATTGCATGTTTTTTTTTTTTTTTTTTTTTTTGCGTCAAATGACTTGCTTCGAAAGTTCTATAAAAGTGAACCTTGCTCTCTTCTTCATTTATGTAAAATACCCTTTATATAATATCTTACTTTACTTACTTTGCTTTTCCTGTCCCATACATCAGGGGAACCACACTCTCTACAGGACCTCCACTGTCATTTTACCTCGTTCGTTCACGATATTTATCTTTCCAAGTCGCATATTGTTCATTTACTGTTAAATCGTCACTGTGAAAAGACTCATGAAATAAGAAAGTCTTTAGTTTCCTCTTGAAAGCCTTAATGTCTTCAATCATTCAAATATTTTGTGGGAGCTTATTATATAGTCTCGGGACCGCATATTTAAAGGCTCTGGAGCCCAAAGTTGACATAAATCTAGGTTCCAACAGTTCGAAGCTATCTGTAACTATTCTCGTGTTGACACGATTTGTTGGCTGCGCAATATATAGCAATTCTTTTAAGTATTTTGGAGGACCGGTTCTGATTACTTGGTGGGTTATTGTACATATTTTAAATTGAATTCTCGCTTCAATTGGCAGCCAGTGTAAATCAATTAGTATAAGAGTGATCCTTTTTCTAGGTGGGACACCTTTCATCAATCTTGCTCCTCTGTTTATTATGTTTTGTAATTTCTTAAGTTAGACTTTTGGTAAATTTTAGTAGAGTTGCAATAGTCAATCCTGGAAATAACAAAGTTTATCACATGTTTCTTAACAAAATTTTCGTTCAGTTACTTTTTAATAAACCAAATATTTCTTAGATAATAACCAGCACTTTTTATCAAATTATTTATTTGGGCATTTAGAGACAGGTTACAGTCAAGAAATACACCTAGATCTCGAACTTTACTAGATATTGGCACCGAGTCATTATTTATGTTCATATGAATATCACCTAAAATTCTCGCCAAGTTTCTCTTGCTCACCACCATGAATTTAGTTTTATTCTCATTTAATTTTAGTTGTTTTAATATCATCCATTTTCTAGCACTATCAAGGATTCGGTTTAGAGTTTCAGTAGTGTCATGTATATCACTTATGGAGAAGTAAAATTAAGTGTCATCTGCCAATAGTATTAACTTCACGCGATGCCTTTGTAGCATTTTCGATAGACCAATAATATGGATGCAGAATAAGATTGGGCCAAGTACACTCTCTATTGCAATTTTAAAACATTCCTTCTGAATGGTTATTAAAGGGAAAGCATACTAAACTATTGATAAAAAAATAATAGTGAATGATAACACTAGAAAATATTCTATCATTATCAAACACACCAGTACTACTGAATGCTAGCAAAAATAACGTAGCCAGCAGTTTTGAAAACCTTACACCGTGCAACGAGGTACACTTATTAAGCAATCATTCAAAATTCCACGAAAAATATTTACTATAGGTCAATGGTAAGCACTAAACAGATCACCTTCCACTATGAGCCTGTTTGAAATAACCTATGCATATATACATGCATAGAGAGATACATCAGTGCTCTTTAAAAGCTTGAGAGATAAATTTAAGAGGATAATGGGTAGTCCAGCAAATACTGTATTTTCAAAATTCTTCACCAGCCATTCCCATTTTAAAAACCTTAAATTACATAAACAACAATAAGAGAGAAAACTAGAAAAAAATATTCCTCTAAAAATATGGGGAATAAAACAAAATCTATATTTTAAAAAAGATTTAAAATCTAAGAACAAATATTGAGAGATACATAAAAATAAAACTAGTTAGCCAATTGTGGCATAATATTAAACCATATGTAAAAAAAATAACAAAGAAATCTTTTTAAAAGATTGTAAGTAAAATATAAGAGTTCTGAAGACCATCCTTCCCCTAAAAGGAGTAACTGAAAAGATAAGAGCAAGAGGAGGTTCAGGAGCAAGAGATTTGGCCGTTGCACTTTTCTTATACTCTCTTCTCGTTGACAGGTATCGTTTTTTTATGCACGCTATAATTAATAAAACGTCTAAATATCCAATAACTATCTATACAAAATTTAATTACTTACTTAGTCAATTCTGCCGAGAAAAAATTGTTTTTTATTAAAACCCACCGCTTATGAAACGTTGAATTTTACTGAAAGGGATCACCGTAAAAAAAAAACCATGCTAACATAAAAAATAAGATATTAGATTAAACTGAACCCAAAAGGTTCAAAGTGCTATACCATCAAATTGTTCATACAATTAACTATCAAGCTTGATTGCATGCTCCATATACAGTAGATTTGGAATAGCATTTTCGAATGA
>NC_090725.1:61336915-61344415 GCF_036898095.1 Palaemon carinicauda | reverse complement strand
GTAGCAACGCCTTCCTTGCTTTGGTGCTCTGGAAGCTAGCAAGTATTGCTGGCCTTTTCCCTTAGATCTCCCTTAGGCTAAGATAAGTTTCTTGGCTGCGGGTGATCTGTCACTAAAGCAAGGTTGGCAGGACCCTCTTGTCCCTTCCCCCTCTATCTCCGTAATGGCCTAGCCATTACTGTACTGTACCTTGCCGGCCGGCAGAGCTGGCCGGCAGGGGTCTTACTGTACTGTACGTCGTTCTACTTCTGGACCTAGTATAGGTTGGGATGTGGAATTGACTCAGCCCATTGCCGGCCGGCAGAGCTGCTGGCCGGCAAGGGTCTTATGTTTTCGAGTGCTGCCCGGACCTCTCTTGGTCCCTCATCCATGCCTGCCGGCAGAGCCGGACGGCATTGGTCAAGGAAGCCTGAATTAGTTTCTCCCCTTCCTTATATGCACTCTTTCGGTTGCCGGGCTTGGAGGTAGTGTACACTCTTATCCCGGCATCCATTCTATTTTCTTCTAGTGCTGTACCTGTCCCGGCTGCCGGCCTATGAGGCCGGCAGCCGGGCAGGTGTAGTTCTCTGGATCTTTTGCTGCCGGCTGGCATCGGTCTTGTACCTTTGCCGGCCGGCTTATGTCAGTCCCTGTCTGCCGGTCACCAAGAGTGTGGCCGGCAGCTGGGTACTACCTTGTGTAGTTGCTGGCCGGCAGCCATTGCCGGCCAACACTGGCTGTTACCGGCCGGCAGTTGCTGCCGACCGACACAGGCATTTGAACCAGAGTGCTGCCGCCCTATAGCTGTTAAGTAGTATACTTTAAAGCTAGTTGTGGTGTGTGCCGGCCGGCAAAGGCAGGCCGGCACACATCCCCCTATACTGTACTAGTATTCTTCTGTATAGCATATACAGTAAGAAGAAAACTATAGTAAAGGTTTTGGTACAGCACTGTATCTTCTAACACTATTGTGTTTTCTTGCACATCCCTTTGCTGTTGCCCTCAGATAGGAAGCTGAGTTCTTCCCTGTCTATTATCCAGGATTTTAAAATCATTGCTTAGGTGTGAGCTCCACCTGTTTCCTCTGGAAACCTTGCATTGGTTACTCTAGAAGAGATAAACCATTTTTGATTTTATTATCTGGAAGGCTGCAACAATGGGTTGTGAGGGAAACACAAGTGTGTGTCTTTCCTTTCTGAATTGTTATGCTATACTATGCATATCCAGTGATACATAGTTCACTTGATACTCATGGAAATTTCTTCTCTTTACAGAAGGACACTCCGAAGTGGGGAAGTGCTTTCTGCAATGTCAGCAGCAAGAACCTCTGCGGACATGAGTTTTGTAGGAGACACGCAGCATACGCTGTCTCCAAGGATGATCTCCGGTATTTGGACCCTCAGGTATGTACTGTGTGCACTAACCTGATTAATGAGACATTTAAATAGCTAGGAAGAAGCTTCGTACCTGGGTAAGGGGCTTCCAAAAGAACACTTCTGGCCCTTATCTTCCAAGTGAGAAGATGAGGGCGTATCTTTTCCCTAAGGCATCAGCTGATGCAGTGATTCCCCAGCCTCAAGAGGAGATCCCCTAAGTTCAGATCCAGGTGGATGCTGAAGTCGCGGTCGCGATGCAAGACATCCAGCTAAATGACAGGATATCTGATGTGGACGGGTGTCAGGAGGAAGACCTCCTGGCAGAAGCCCAGGATGAAGTTCAAGCCCCTCTACATCGGCCGGTCTCCCAGTAGAGCTGGGACAGGCCCTCTCTTCTATTGTTGGAATGATCCAACAAATGTAGAAGGAGAATCAGGAGAAGGCGGCTGCAATGGAACTGCGAATGCAGTGCCTTGCAGAATCACATGGGCCCCAGAAAAAGCTCAATGTGAAAGACCTTCCCTTGTGCTCAGATGCTAACCCATGGAGGTATGCTGAGCACATGCCGATGACGACTGGAAAGATCGTCATCTCGGTTAAGCTGGGCTCAGTTCCCCTGGAGGGTGGAATTCTGGCCCAGCAAGGCATCATATCCGGACTGTTATGTCCGGCTGAGGAAGGAACCAGCTTCAAAGGAGGAGACAGAGACGAAGGAGGTCATAGTGATGGACCATGCTAAGGCTCAAGCTCTACTTTCATCCTCGATGAAAGAGAGGGGCTTCTCTAACTCAAAGGTAACTGCATTGAATAGGAAGCTCCCTTCCTTTGTGTCCTCGCCTACTAGAGCCTTCCCCCTTTTACAGAAAGGGTTTCTGGCTGTACTAAAAGCAATCGAGGCCGGCAAGTCTTGCCCCTCCCTAGAGGAGTGTAAACCCTTGTCGCTGGCCCTGCCTATGGACCACAAAGACTGGAAGGACGTCCATCTTACGTTCTCAGTGGGAAAGTTGGAGGCTGATATTGCCGGACGTCAGTTCGGCAAGGACCTCCCTAAGCTGTCTGACTTTCTTTTGCGAAGTGAGTTCGATACAAAAGAAAGACTGACTGCCTCAATGTCTCTTCAGACTACTCTCGAGACGATGGCAAGTGACCCCAAGGTCCATGAAATGTTCATGGTAGTGGCCAAGCCTCATCTGGCCACAGTGACGAAGGACCTTTATGGCTTCGTCAAGGCAAGGAGAGCTTGTAGGGAGTTCGTGTTTACCTCGGCTACGGTGAGGCACGAGCTAAAGAAACTAATCTCCTCCAACATTTGGGGAAAAGACCTTTTTCCCTACCGACTTGGTCAAAGAAGTTTTTGATAAAGCCGCCTTGGAGAATAGAAACCTTCTCCAGAAGTGGGGCCTGGCTATCAAAAGAAAGTCTTCCCCGGATGAGGGTCCTCAACCAAAGAGGAAGACTATGAGGACTAGGCTACTGTCTCGGCAAGCCAAGCCTCTTAGACAGCAACAGCAACTGCAATTGGCATTGCCCCCAGTGCCCCAGATCGTGGCACAAACCCCGACCACCTTTCAGTGGGTACCCCAGGCCGTGTCGACACAGTCCACGGCATTCACCCCAGCGTTCGAAGGGCAGTCTACTTCCTTTCGAGCAAAGCCTAGAGGAGCAGCCAGAGGCTTGTCTAGACGCCCCTCAAGGGGAAGGGGATTCAGGGGTGGTCGTGGTCAGGAAGGCAAGACCTCAGGACGGCAGTCCAAGTGAGGTGATACCGGTAGGAGGGAGACTTCTGAAATTTCGGGATCGGTGGACCTTCGATCCCTGGGCCCACAGCCTACTCAAGAATGGACTGGGCGGGAGCTGGTACAGCACTCCACCCCCGTACCTTCGGTTTTTCCAACACTCCACCCCCGTTATGGAGGAGTACGTTCAAGAACGGTTGGAGAAAAAGGGTGAAGCCCATCAATTTCTAAGGGAGGCTGTTTTGTGTTCCCAAGAAAGACTCGGAAAAGCTCAGAGTCATTCTGGACTTGTCGCCACTTAACAAGTTCATAGTGAATTGCAAATTCAAAATGCTAACACTGCAACACATAAAGACCTTACTGCCCAAGAGGGCATATTCCGTCTCTATAGACTTGTCAGACGCCAACTGGCACATTCCAATTAGCCATCGACTCTCCCCCTACCTAGGGTTCAGGCTACAACGAAGACTATACGCCTTCGGAGCCATGCCATTCGGGCTAAACATAGCCCCAAGGATTTTTACGAAGATTGCGAGCGTAGCTCTCAAACAATTTCGCCTAAAGGGAATTCAGGTAGTAACCTACCTGGACGACTGGTTGGTGTGGGCAGCATCCGAGACAGAATGCTTGCAAGCTTCCAGTCAAGTTATCCAGTTCCTAGAGTACCTAGGCTTCAAGATCAACAGAAAAAGTCTCGACTGTCTCCATCTCAAAAGTTCCAGTGGCTAAGATCCACTGGGACCTTTTGTCACACCGTTTCTCCACCCCGGCGAAGAAAAGGAAGGAGATAGCGGGTTCTGTCAAGAGACTTCAAGATTCCGAAAGGATATCAAGACACGAGCAGGAGAGAGTACTGCGCTCTCTCCAGTTTGCTTCGGTGACAGACCCAGTGCTAAGAGCACAGCTAAAGGATGCAATCGGAGTTTGGAGAAGTTATGCATCAAACGCGTGAAGAGATCTGAGAAGACCAGCCGCTTCGGCTAAGTACTCTTCTCAGGCCTTGGTCCTAAGCCAGACATCTAAAGAAGTCAGGTTCTTCTTCAGCCACCTCCCCCGTCGGTGACGATTCACTCAGACGCCTCAAAGGAGGGATGGGGAGGTCACTCTCATCGGAAAAAAGTCCAGGGGACTTGGTCCAGGCTATTCAAGACCTTTCTCATAAAACTTTCTAGAAGCTAGGGCAGTGCTCCTTACCTTAAAGAAAGTCTCCCCGCGTCATTCGTTCCACATAAAGTGGTAATAGACAGCGAGGTAGTTGTAAGATACTTGAATCGACAAGGATCGAGGTCACCACCTCTCAACCAGGTGATGTTGGCCGTCTTCCGATTGGCGGAAAAGAAGAAGTGGTACCTGTCGGCAGTTCACCTTCAAGGAGTCCGCAATGTGACAGCGGACGCTCTATCCAGGTTCACACCGATAGAGTCGGAATGGTCCTTAGACGCAGGATCATTCTCCTTCATTCTGAATCAGTCCCAGAACTGCAGATAGACCTCTTTGCGACGAAAGACAACAAGAAGTTGCCCCTGTACGTGCCCCGTACGAGGACCCCTTAGCGGAAGCAGTGGACACGATGTCCCTCGACTGGAACAGATGGTCCAAGATTTATCTGTTCCCTCCTCACAACCTTCTGTTGAGGGTCCTCAACAAACTGAGATCCTTCAAAGGGTAGCGGCAATAGTGGCCCACAAGTGGCCGACCAGCGTGTGGTTCCTCCTGGCATTGGAACTGTAGCTGAAGTTTGTACCACTACCAGATCCAGTTCTGACCCAGCGAGTCCAGAAGTCAACTGTCTGCGCTTCATTACAGAAAACCCGAACCCTGCAGTTCATGATTTTCTCTCCCTAGCGGTGAGAAAGCGTTTCGGGATTTCGAAAGCCAGTATAGACTTCCTTGAAGAATATAAATGCAAATCTACTAGAAGGCAATATGAGTCATCTTGGAGAAAATGGGTGGCCTTTTGTCAAGGCGAAGATTCCGCAGGAGATCTTGACAGACTTCTGCTTATCTTTTTTCCCCACCTCCATGGTCAAGGGTTGGCAGCGAACACGATTTCAGCGTGTAAGTCTGCTTTGACAAGACCCATTCTATATGCCTTCCAGGTCGACCTAGGTAACGAGATCTTTAATAAAGTCCCGAAAGCCTGTGCTAGGCTCAGACCTTCAGCACCTCCAAATCCCATTTCATGGTCTTTAGACAAGTTCTTCATTTCGCTTCTCTGTTGAGCAATGAAGAGTCTGCGTTAAAGGATTTGACACAAAAAGTTATTTTCCTATTTTGCACTCGCGTCCGGGGCCAGGGTTAGTGAGATTGTAGCCTCTCGAGAGAGGCAGGTCGTGTTCAGTTCCTGGATGGGGAAGAACTGAACCTGTTTCCGGATCCTACGTTTCTCGCCAAGAATGAGTTATCCACCAACAGGTGGGGTCCCTGGAGAATCTGCCCTCTGAAAGAAGATGCATCTCTATGTCCAGTAGAATGCCTAAAGGTCTATCTTCATAGAACTTCAGACTTCAAGGGTGGTCAACTATTCAGGGGAGAAACATCAGGCTCAAATTTTTCTCTGAATCAACTCAGAGCGAAAATCACATATTTTATTCGCAGAGCGGATCCTGACAATACACCCGCAGGTCATGATCCGAGGAAAGTTGCCTCATTCTTAAATTTCTTTAATTGTATGGATTTTGAACATCTCCGTTCATACACTGGCTGGAAGTCTTCCAGAGTGTTCTTTCGCCACTATGCGAAGCAAGTAGAGAAACTAAAAGAGATCTGTGGTAGCAGTGGGTCGCGGTGTTAACCCTACTGTTTATCTCTGCGAGGAACAGTGGTCTTAATTGGGACGATTAATTCCAGGGTGAGTGTGTAGTTACATACTGTACTACAAACTAAGTGAGGGCACTGTGTTGCCCATCCAGACTGTTCCATTTCCGAAGGTGAACCTAGCATAAGTGCAGACATGTGTGCCGAGCGTTTCTAACGCTAATGTCATTGATTTGTAATACAGGCTTTTATGACTTTGATACCTCGGTATCTTAAAAGTGGCATCTAATGTTTTTTCTTTCAGACAAACAAGCTCTGTTTACTATCATACTTATGCTTAAAGTTTTGGGTTATCCTCTTCTTATATATATATATATATATATATATATATATATATATATATATATATATATATATATATATATATATATATATATAATTGTGGTTAACCTATCTATTTATTGCCTGTCAATAATCTGGTTCTTGAGAACCTTGCGTCTCCTTCACCTGTGTCAATTTATTGGTATAATTGAGCATTCATTCTATGTACCTTATCTGGGATAATTCTAATAGAATTGTTCCTTTATGCAAGCTATGTTGCATTGGTTTTCCTCCTATGCGGATATAAATCCTTTGTCCAATACAAGTATTGTGCGGAAAACTGGTCGATATTTCATATTGACGCAGTGGTCCTTTACAAACTATGCTTTACTTAATATAGGGCGAGACCACTATATTAGCTTGCCTGGTATTCATACATAGATATATGTACTCTTCGAGACTTTTCCAGAGTCTAGTAGGACTCTTCCCTGTAGGGGGCAGGAAGCTCTAACATAGTTTATAGTTAGTTGAAAAGATGTATAACGGTAACATCTTAGGTCTCTAGGTCTAGTCGACCGGGAAAAAATTACCTCCGGGGAGTACGGCACGTTCTGAGAATCCACAGATACAGTAATGCTCTGGTACACTTCCATCAGGACGACATGGCTTGAGCCCAAAAAACGGATTTTGAGCGAAGCGAAAAATCTATTTTTGGATGAGATGGCCATGTCGTCCTGATGGACCCGCCCTTGCCTTTCTAAGAAAGGGCTGTAGGACCCCTCCCTACATACAGTATCTGTAGCACCTCGTGTACGCTACAAGGAATACAGATGGCGCCAGGATTGGCGCCAGGCACGCATACGAATCGGGGGATAGGGAAGCCTTGGGAGCGGCTCCCCTTTTTCTTTCCCGAATTCGTATCTCGTCAATCACCTCCTACGAGACGAAATCTCTGTCCAGGTTGTAGATTGCCATGTGACGTGTCTAGAATACGTCCTCTGATATGTCGCGATATCCCTTTCACGAGGGATACTCGCTCCAGGAGTTAGAATTCTGGTACCTTAAGGTGAATTCTCTGGGAATATTGCCGTAGTTGTAATATACCCTAGGAAGCTACCCTATAGGAACTTCCATCAGGACGACATGGCCATCTCACCCAAAAATAGATTTTTCGCTTCGCTCAAAATCCGTTATATATATATATATATATACATATATTTATATATATATATATATATATATATATAAAAATTTACACACACACACACACACACACATATATATATATATATATATATAAATTTATATATATATATAAATTTATATATATA
>NC_090725.1:61329415-61331915 GCF_036898095.1 Palaemon carinicauda | reverse complement strand
AAATTACCGCTAATGAGTCGATATGAATAAATATCAACACAACCTTGTGTTCAAATAAAAATAAATTTCTACCTCATACTTGGGATCAAACGCTGGCCCCTTCTAATGAAAGGCCAGGTCGAAATCAACCATGCCACGAGAGGCCATAAAAGAAGTCGGAACCTAACTGCTAATCAGCTGTTCAGGATTTACATGGCAAGACATCAGTCTCTTACCAGCGAGTTTTCCCCGACTTCTTGGCCCACCACGTGACACAATTGATAGTAATTCATTCAAATTACCCCTAATGAGTCAATATGGATAAATATAAACACAACATCGTGTTCAAATAGAAATAAATTTCTACCTCATACTTGGCCCCTCTATATATATATATATATATATATATGGCTAGACCACCTTGTGTCCAGTGCGAAAACTGCAGTATGCTGACGAAAATGCCACCCCATGTCAGACGGCAGAGGACCTGCAGTCGTTAGCTGATGCATACAACGTTTTGGGATGCAAGTCAACACAGACAAAACTAAGACCCTCGTCCAACATCCACCAGGACTGATGCTCCCCAACTTCAATACCATAGTGAATGACCAACCGTTAGAACAGGTGGACCAGTTCTCCTACCTAGGGAGCATCCTAACATCAGCTCCCACAAGCAAAAAGGACGTGGAGAACAGGATCAGGGCAGCCCACTCCGCCTTTGGCCGACTCAACTGCCGCGTATTTAACAACCATGCACTGACAATGACCACCAAAATAATGGTGTTCAGGGCAGTAGTCCTCTCCACGCTCCTGTATGCATGTGAAACATGGACGCTATATAGAAATTATCTTAAAAACCTAGAACGCTTCCAACAAATGAAACTGAGGCAGATCTTGAAAATCCCCTGGGAGAGCCACACCAGCAACAATGAAGTCTTAGAACGTGCCTCGCTGACCAGCGTGGAGGCCACCATCATCCACCACCGCCTCTGCTGGATAGGACACGTGCATAGAATGAATCCATCTAGGCTCCCAAAGAAAATATTCTACGGGGACCTGACCCAGGGCACCAGACCACGAGGAGCCCCGAAAATGCGCTATAAAGATCCACTAAAGCGCACCCTGGCTCTAACTGACATCGATCCTTCCTCATGAGAAGAAACAGCCAGGGACAGGAAAACCTGGAGGAGTACAGTACACCATGGCACCGTGGACTTCGAGGAGAGGAGGAGACAAAATGAGGAGGCTAGGAGGAGAAGAAGGAGAGAGTGATTAGAACAGCCCCACCCACCACCTACCTTCCCTTGTGAACACTGTCCGCGACTCTTCCACCACAGACTAGTACTTAACAGCCACATCAGACATAAGCACCCACCCCACAGATAGGGGGCTGATGGCTAACGACAGAACCCAATACTCGGACACGAATGGGCGCCGCCGCCGACGACGACGACGATATATATATATATATATATATATATATGTTTATATATATATATATATATATATATATATAATAACGGATAAACAATTAAAAAATTACTATACCAAGAAAATTACATCATACAGTTTCCAAGTAGTGACTAACAAAACTTATACTTTACATTAGATATAGAGAAGGAATATTGTATAATGCAAACAATGTGACTTAATGGATATCATCTGAAATGGCTCTTGCCGTTCTGAAAAATACATATGGGTGAATTATCTAAATAGAAAGAGGTAATAAAGAAGACAGCTCATGTCCTGTTAGGAAAGGAAAGTTGAAATTTATTGACAAATAAAAAATAATCTCTTAGTAATGCATACATGATATCTTTTGTTCAAAAGTGAAAACCATAACTTCGCTATTAGCTTTGTGTACTAAGATTCAAAAACTCAGATCTTTAGGTGGAGTGATGCCTGTGAAGCAAAAATCTTGGATCACAAAAATTGTACTAAATCTTATAGGGAAACATTTGAACCTTATTCCAACAATAAAACAATATCTGATAACTGAATATCGAAGCAAGTTTATGTTGACAAAAAATTGTGATTTGATGTTGGGAAATTTTATTTTCACATTCAAGGTCTAGGTATATGATAAATAAAAATCTGAACATGACAGATAAATACTTGAGAAATCCGTAAATGTAAACCAAGTGAAGCGATAAGGAAGACTTTTTTCCTAGCAGATGCTTGGAAATACGAAAAAAAAAATCTTTGCATGTGCCAGCTACTAGTTAAGTGACAAATGATCGATGAGGACATTTCAAGTTACCGAATGTGTCATGAGCTGTAATATATATATATATATATATATATATATATATCATCAGCCATTACTAGTTTATTGTAAAACAAAGGAAGCTGACATTTAATTCCACTTGTGTCTGATTGTGTTCTTTCTGTACTAGTCCAGGCCCGCACACTTCCTTAGTTCGTTGATCCGTTGTCTTTTCTATCTTCTTTTGCGTCTTTCACAGTCTCTAGGGACCCATTCTGTTATTTTTTTATGTACATTCATTGTCTGTCATTCTAA
>NC_090725.1:61316915-61321915 GCF_036898095.1 Palaemon carinicauda | reverse complement strand
TTCAGATTATTACAGACTATATCCTTCTTTTCTTTTTTTTCTTGTTCTTGCTCTTCCTTAAAATTATGTAGGTCCGGGTAGAGTCTCGGGGACCTATTATTTGTTTCCATCTGATAATTTATTTCTTCATAAGTATGTTGTTAGATGGCATCATAAGTTATATCAATGATTTCCTCTGCATCTTTACACATATCCTGTTCAGTTTTCTCTTCTTCTTCTTCTTCTTCTTCCTTTTCTTCTTCTTCTTCTTCTTCTTCTTCTTCTTCTTCTTCTTCTTCTTCAACTATTTGCAGATTTAGTCTCGACTTAATTATATTTTCTATCCAGACTAAGCATGTTGAGCAGAATACCTTTGTGTCTATTTTTTATTTTTTGCTGTATTTCAGCACATGTGGGGTGTGTTGGAACATGACAGGCATCACATTTTCTAATAAATTGTTGAGAATTATTAATGGAATACCATATCTTACATGCATTACACCATTTTGGCATTCTTTTTCCCAATGCATCAATCAGCATTTTCACCATATTGGACTTCTTATTGTTCTTTGATGGAATGTGTTGATTGATGTAGACTTTCTTTATAAGTCTCTTTATCACTTGGATCTTCTTTGGAAGTTCTTCTATTATTTTGCTGATGTTTTCCGCAGATTTGTTCCAGTTTATTGGATCATATTCTTTCAATATGTCTGCGAATATTTTCCGTCACACTGGTTGGAGTTACTAGTGACATCTGTTATCAGACGGTCGAGCTCCTGTTTCGCCAACTCATGGAATTTGCTTTTGCTGACTCCAGCAATGTCTCTCCACGAGTTGCCTGTGTTATACAATGCCATCTTGATCAGATTTTTATTGATTCACAAGATAGCTATCCTATGCCGACGTTTTATCCCACTTTTCTGGCCTCAAACTAATCACCGACTATTCACGAAAACTTGTAGCTATATTTCACTCGATAGCCTTTTGTTATCTGCGTTAAATCAGGATATTTTTAGGGACGCACAAGTGTTCACTTCACCGGCACACAAATACAACTCAGGGAGAAAGAGAGAGAGAGAGAGAGAGAGAGAGAGAGAGAGAGAGAGCGAGAGAGATATCCATATATATATATATATATATACAGAGAGAGAGAGAGAGAGAGAGAGAGATGTATATATATATATATATATATACATTTATATATATATATATATATATATACCTATAGATATTTATATATACATATATATATATATATATATATAATATATATATATATATATATATATAATTATATATATATATATATATATATCAATCTATATCAATATATATAAATATATATATATATATATATATATATGTATATTCTTCCCTGTCCTCATACACCTGATAACACTCAGATTACCAAATTATTATTCTTCACTGAAAAGGCTAACTACTGCACTCTAATTGCTCAGGAAATACTCTTTTTCTATGGCAAGCAATTCTTCGAAGAGATGAACACTTCAAAATCAAAACATTGTTTTCTAGTCTTGGGTAGTGTCATAGCCTCTGTAACATAGTCTTTTAGTATCTTCGGTTAGAGTTCCCTTGCTTGAGGGTGCACTCGGGCAAAATTTTCTATCTAATTTCTCTTCCTCTTGTTTTATAAAGTTTGTTTTGGAAAGAAATTACTTATATTAATGTTGTTACTTTTCTTGAAATACTTTTTATTTGTTTTCTTTCCTCAATGGACTAATTCCCCTTTTTGGGCCCCCTTGGATTATAGCATCCTGCTTTTCCAACTTGGGTATTAGCTTAGAAATTAGCAAAAATAACAATATTATACGAGTGTCTGCATGTTGATCGATATAGATTAGGTAATATCTGCGTTGATATTTTAATAAAGTATTCATAGAAAACGAATGCTGGCCGAGGAATGGATTTTTTTTTCATTTTTTTTTTATTTTTTTTTTATTTTTTTTTATATGATAGTACCTAGGATCTCCAGCTCTAAAATGTATTATGAGAATGGTCACTTCTTTTCTTGTGTGTCTGTGCGTGTATGTTTGTGTGTGTATGTGTGTGTGTGTAATAAATTTCTAGGACTATTTAATTTTGTATTTTTTGTTTGTTTTACTCATATCAATTCCACGACCTCTTGGTACTTACTAAAGTTTCAGAGATAGAATTGAAAAGATTGATCAACAAGTTGATTGAAATAATGAACTTCCATGTTGACCGGATAAATCTTTAAAACAGTTAGCACTTGGTTTCCGGCTACTTTTATGATATGTACTGGCATGGTTGACAGCTATGTTGTTAATTATAATAGACTACTTAATCTACTATTTTTTTTATCTAACACAAATGTGTTGCTTTTATATATATATATATATATATATAGGCTATATATATATATATAGGCTATATATATATATATATATATGTATATATATATATATATATACATCTATATATATATATATATATATATATAGATATATATATATATATATATATTTATATATAATATATATATATATATATATATTTATATATATATATATATATATACATATATATATATAGATATACATATATATATATATATATATAATTCATATATATACATATACATATTTATATATATATATATATATATATATAAATATATATATATATATATATATATATTCATATATATATGTATACATATATATATATATATATATATCACCCACGAACGGCATTTAACACCGAATTTTTATCTTGGGAATATATATCCACTTGGAATTCATTTTATGGTAACAGCTTCTGGCTGGTTGGAGATTCGAACCCCCACCTGTGGGCCGGAAACCATGCCAGCAACGGCTGTACCAACTGAGCTATCAAGTTCGTGGTTGATATTTACATTGATTGAAATCACGTGTGTTTGTGATATATATATATATATATATATATATATATTTATATATATATATATATATATATATATGTTTGTATGTGTAATTTGATGACTGTGTAAATATATCCGCAACCGGCTATGGATCACCAAATCTTAGACCTAAAAGAATTTCACCACTTAACATAGGAGACCATTTTGAAATAAAAACGCTGCACAAATATAAAAAAAGGAAAAAAAAAGAAAAAAAATTCCTGCTCTTACTCTAATGAATTTGTAAGGAGGGTTTCTACGCATAGGTCTGAGTTGGAATTCGATTTGTTGTCTTAAACCTCAGAGTAAACATTGTACCTAATAGAAAGAGAACTGTGTTGCTCATTTAACAGTTAAGAAAGAACTGAATGCTCACTAAGACGCTGAAGAATACACCACTGCTCATTTAACAGTTAAGAAACAACTAAATTCTCACCAAGACGCTGAAGAATACCTCACAAGAACTTTATGGGATAAATGACCTCCTAATCTACCAAGCGTATTAAGGCGGAGTCTATGTCATAATGGGCTAGAGTAATTCCACAAAAAAAGTAATTTCAATAATAATAATGATAATAATTCTGAGACTAATAAAAATTTTAATAGTACATCCTAAAGGATCTCATTGATAACCAGAAAAAAAAAATAACTGTCTCATTCGAAGAGCCTGCTTGACTACCAAGAATTTCATAGATGACCTTTGGTCTTAGTATTGTTGTGGTATTATGAAGACACAAAAGCAGCAAATGTTGCTACCAATACCTACTATGATAAACATAAATTCATATCCTTATCGTCTCTCTACAGGCAACCGTAACTATATTGTACTCTGTTATTATCTTTTAGGGGTCATTCCCCGTAATATCTCTCCTTTACGTCAATATTATCGTTTCTAAAACGGTAAAAATTCTAAAATAAATGTTGCCAGACATTTACATTTTTTTTAATGGAAATTTTAAACAATGTATGGAATCAGCATCTGCTCCTTATCAGTAACCACCTTTCCAATGAGACTAATCTAAATAAGAGAAAACTCCTGCAACCGCCCCCACCATTACCAAAAATTACTTCTGAACGAACCCTCCATAAAGACTATCCGTATTAATATATGAGAATTAAAGAAGCAAATGGCAAAATATGATTATAGTTTCACAAAATATTCTATGAAGCCTTGAAAACTCAAATGTTTCATTGTAAACGACAAAAAGAAGCTGTCTGATTAGATAACCCTTTTATATATAGGATAACATCAATATACTTCAGTTCTTATTCTTTTAAAAATATATTCCAGCTCTACTACAAGAACATCATAATTGTGTCATCTTCATGGCAACTCTGCTATCCAAATGTTCTAACATTCTCCACTGTCTTTCACATAATTTTTGTAATTACAGAGAATTACTGATTCATGAACATAAGGATTTGAGAGAGTGAGGTTCATTTCATTTTTTCCCCTTACCATTAGCTTCAATGTATATGAATTTGGCAGTGTTCTTTTTATGGCTTGAGAAACCTTTTCTGTGCAAGAACTTATAATTGTCAATGGTTGATCTTGACTCTCTTCAGTCGGTTGCTTTAAACTTAAATTAGTTGGTGCCACTTCTCCGCTTGCTACCAAAGCACCGGGCAAATGCTTGTTTATTTGCTTTATTTACTTCTTTTTTTTTCATACGCCCTTTGGTCTCGTTCTTGTTGCGCCTTCTCCAAAATTTTATTAAAAGACCCTACTTGCTATTCTTGTCGAAAATATAGACGTCCATTGTCCGAAAACTTTCGGTTTTTGTCTATAAAACTAAATACATTCAGACATTTCTCAATTATTAAAATAAAAAATAAGATAAGCAATCAAGTGCAATTATAATAATACGTTATAATAAATTAATAGACCATTTCTGTATTCTTAGTAGTTAATGAGAGGGCTTTTTTATATTATCAACATACTTTCAACTAGGCAATTCCTGTAATTCTTAATAAGAGAAGTACTTAGTTTAATGATCGGAAACTAGCATAAGATAAATAACAAGGTGATTAGTTTTTAACACATTGAAAACGTTTTTTTTTTATTTAAAAAAATAAAATAAACTGGTTTTGGTGCAAAGTC
>NC_090725.1:61307852-61315352 GCF_036898095.1 Palaemon carinicauda | reverse complement strand
TTGTAATCTGATTTTACATCTTTTTAATTATTAAGATTCATGAAAGATGTAAGGTGTTAAAGGTGAATTAGATCATTATGAACTCTGTACTTGGAATATTTTTCTCTTTCTCTGAGTTTTCCTATAATATAAATCGAGTCTATGATTTTACTACTATATTCTCTTTCAATCGAGGTAATACAAACGAAATATACACTTTTTTTTTACATAAATGTATTAGATATTCTAAATATGAGCATCCTTATCAAATTACCTGTTTTGCTTCAATATTGAATAACAACATCATCAAATTCTAGGAGAAAAATGTCTTATTACAAGGACTTGCTCATATCTTTCACAACAAACGAATGAGAGGGAATAAACTATTTATATTTCCAAATCTAACAGGAAACAAAGGTATTTCGAGTATTATTCTATACAATTCTGACATATGTGTATGTAATGATATTATTATTATTATTATTATTATTATTATTATTATTATTATTATTATTATTATTAATTATTGTCATTGTCATTGTCATTGTTCTTATCCTTATTATTATTATTATTATTATTATTATTATTATTATTATTATTATTATTATTATTATTCTTATTATTATTATTATTATTATTATTATTATTATTATTATTATTATTATTATTATTATTATTATTGGTATCAGGTCAAATAAAAAATTTGTCTGCCCTGCGCAGGAATTGTATATTGGAGATAGAGTATTTGACATATGATGACCAATATGTTTGGTATTCATTCGAAAAAAAAAGAAATAAAAAATAATTCAACCTTTGTATTCTATCCATTGAACTAGTTACGGTGCATGATCATAGAGTAGTAAAGAAATATAAGGAAGGATAATCTCGGATGTATAAGTTAAAAGAAAAACTAATGGTATAGAAAACGAGAAAGAAAATCATTGTTTTTTTTATGATGTAATTTTTTAAACCAATATTTAATGACAAGTTGATTTACCTATCAATATGCCACACGTTTCCACGCTTCCTTTGAGGAACTAGGAAGAAATTGTGTAGATGATCGCTTTATTAATCAGGTATATATTCTGATATTTGTGTAGCATTTGTTTTTCCCCCCAAGTCATGGGACACGTGGTATCTGTGGTTATTCCTTATTCCCTTAAGAGAAAACATAATAACAAAGCTGCTTTTCACCGGTGAGAATTATGTGGTGTGGTAGGTGTTGAGATGACATTGTCACTACCACTGAGTAAGTCTCGTATGAATGTATTTCAGAAGAACTCCTAAGTTGCTGAACACTATATTTCAACAAACATAGTTATCAAATTTATTTTCACTCAATAATTAATTCTTTTATTGATATTAAATCTAGTAAGTACGCCGTAGATGTTATTATAAACTAACTATTAAGTGAAATTATTGATTTAATATAAGCAGGATACAGTTCACTTACAAAGTAACCAATGTCTTTCATTAGGGAAATCACAGTTGATAAGGAGCAACAAACTCATGAAAGGTACGTTATGTCCCTTACAATCAACCTTGTTTTTTCACACTGAGTGAAGCAAAGACAGAAACGTATCCTTTCTATAACTATACATTTCTTTACAGCAGTATGCGTCAATAATATACTGATTATCTACTACCTATCTAATTACTTATTTATTGTTTTTATTTTTTTTACAACATGAAAAAAAATTATGTTTAGCACTACTAAGTAAATATTTTTCTCATGTCATGAAAATAAGGGTAGATCCTCCATAAAAACGATCATGCTTACATGGATGCTTTGACGTTCATATGGAGTCTAATTTTGACAGACCATGGGCAATATCATTTGGGTTCCTCTGCTGTGTTAATATAAAGTAAGGAAAATTAAGAGTAAATAAAGATGAACATATGTTTGGCTATCATATTATCTTTTCAAAAGCTTTCTTATGAAAGAAAAACTATTTTTGTTCGTTAACAAAGAAAAAAGTTATCAGATTATCATTACTCATATATGAATTATAACTCGGTCAATATTTAAACAAAATACCAAATTATATGTAAATATTAATAATTAAGCGTATGATAAACATGATAATAAGAGAGAGAGAGAGAGAGAGAGAGAGAGAGAGAGAGAGAGAGAGAGAGAGAGAGAGAGGAGAGAGGAGAGAGAGAGAGAGAGAGAGAGAGAGAGAGAGAGAGAGAGAGCTTGAATATGATCATGTTGGCGATAGATAATGCAACTTTTAGCATGCATTTTGTATTATCAAGCACAGTACTCTAGGTATTGAAAATTCTTACAAAATAACCATTCGTAATTCCTGTATACATAAGGATATTATAGCAAGTGAGCACCAAATAGTTTGTGAGTACTAATAACACGATTTTCTGCTGGCTGGCCAACACCAACCCTATTGTGAAGATTGTTTGATACCCTTGACAGTGAGGCATTTGTTGACCGAATGCCCCACATATAGCACAGAAAGAAATAGATATCTCTTTGAGGCTTGGGGTGAGGATGGCGGGTTCATTCTTGTCACATCCTTGGACATATGTCGTACAACGCTGGTGGCATTTTCAAATTTATATCTTAATGCTATTTAACTTTTATAACATATTTACTTTTCTGGGTTTATTTGAGAATTATTTTAATCTTTATTTATAATATTCGATACCGGCATCAATAACCTTCGATGTCAGAATGCCAGAGCACTTCAAATATATTGTGGCGGGATGTAGCAACAACAACCCCCACACCCTTGAATCTTACTTAGTGACAATAGTTTCCTCAATTCAAACTTTCCCCTTACGTTATCAGCAGCGGGACTCTTGGACAAAAAAGGGAAAAAAAAACATAACCTTACAACTATATTTCTTAAAACTAAAATACTTAACATAAAACCATCCAAAACCAAAATAATTACACTTAAAACTAATCATTAACTTAATAAATATACCCCAAAAAAGTAGCACCATTCATATAAAAGAAAACCCTAACAAACTTGAAATTACCTGCACACCTAAATCAATATTTGTTTATGTGTGGACCTCTTTGTCCACACAAGGGCCAACAGTCCTTCCAGGCCAATGCCAAAACTCTCTGGCAAACGCTACACTCGGTGGCAGACATATAATTTTGTGGCAATCTCCTACACCTGCCTCACTTGATTGGCAGTGTATATCACTATCATCATCATCGTCATAATATTGTAGCACAAGAACAATCAAATCAGGTTTATTAACGCAATCCAGGTCTTCAACAATCGGTCAATCCAAAGAGCAGTCTAAATATAATCAGTTCCAGGCCAGGTCAGGAACTATATATCAGCCTTAAAAAATAAGTTTTCCAAAGAAGTAATTACGGCCTGTGAATGGAAAAAAAGGAAAACAGTTACGAACACTCCTAACTAACTAAACTATCGCACTATAGTCAAAGATAAATAATAAACTTTCTATAATTCAGAAACACTCGTAGCAAATATAAATAAAACTGTACTTACTAAAAAAATGATCAAATACTTCCACGTTGGTAAAAAAAATAATAGAAAATCCTGCCCTCAAATCACAAAACTGACTCAAGTCGCAGTCAATCAAAAAAAAAACATTTGCTCCGAAATAATTACTACTGTTCTAACCTAGCTAAAAGTAAACAAACAGTCAATTATTCCAACAGTCTTTCTCACAACAAACAATCGATATACTAACTACATTTTTCTCTCGCTGACATACACATACTCTCTCTCTCTCTCTCTCTCTCTCTCTCTCTCTCTCTCTCTCTCTCTCTCTCTCTCTCTCTCTCTCTCTTTCTCTCTCTTCTCTCCTCTCTCTCTCTCTCTCTCTCTCTCTCTCTCTCTCTCTCTCTCTCTCTCTCTCTCTCTCTCTCTCTCTCTCAAAATAAACAAAATAAACAAAAATAAAAATTAATAAAAATTAATCCTCCACAATATCAATCATTCTATATATAATAAAAATGCCCAAATTAAAACCTCGGATAAAAAAAAGAAAATGGTTCCATGGATTCTGATTTAACAATGAGAAGACTATAACGTGACCATTAAATGAAAAAAAAAAAAGTCTGTAGAATAAGGCTACATCCGACATACCATCCCCGATGGGATATGGATTCCTCGTAAAGAAAGCTGGCCTAATTCTCTGCAGAAGTTATGGTCTGCAAATGTCTGTATGTACGGTCGTGTTCTTGCTACTTTATATGCGTTGTTGAGTTCTTGTTTTTGCCTTATTATATATATATATATATATATATATATATATATATATAATATATATATATATATATATATATATGGGTAAAAATCACAGGAGAGCGTGATGCTCAGATGCAGAATAACAACAGGGAAAATGAAAATACGAAATATACGATTAAGTCCTGACTAGTTTTGTGATACTTCTTCAGAGGACTAATTTATTGAGAGAGGTTTCTTTACATTTTATAGGGAAAGTAAACGTACAAACATACATATAGAGGCATACAAAACAATCACACTCCCATACCAGCTATCTGAGCTGAGGTCAGGTGTTTACTGGGCGGAGATCCAACCTCATTAGACACCTGCCGAAAGGGGTAATTTCTGGTGACAGGTAAATTCTTGTTTTTGACTTTCAATACAGTTTATTTATATGAATAACGGTAGCCTTATCTATATAAATACATAAGCAAAACTATATATATATATGTAAAACACATCTATATATAAATATATAAAAAGACTTATACATATGTATACACAGACAGGCATTCATACACAAACATGCACAATATATACATAGACATATACAACCATGTACACATACCCAGACACATACATAGACTTACATATAAATTTTTTTTACACATGATTAACATGGATATATACATATCTATACACATATACATACACACACACACACACACACACACACATATATATATAATATATATATATATATATATATATATATATATATATATATATATATATATATATATATATATATATATATATATATATATATATATATATATATAACAAAGGCACTTCCCCCAATTTTGGGGGGTAGCCGACATCAACAAGAAACAACAAAAAAGGGGACCTCTACTCTCTACGTTCCTCCAGCCTAACCAGGGACTCAGCCGAGTTCAGCTGGTACTGCTAGGGTGCCACAGCCCAACCTCCCACATTTCCACCACAGATGAAGCTTCATACTGCTGAGTCCCCTACTGCTACTACCTCCGCGGTCATCTAAAGCACCGGAGGAAGCAGCAGGGCCTACCGGAACTGCGTCACAATCACTCGCCATTCATTCCTATTTCTAGCATGCTCTCTTGCCTCTCTCACATCTATCCTCCTATCACCCAGAGCTTTCTTCACACCATCCATCCACCCAAACCTTGGCCTTCCTCTTGTACTTCTCCCATCAACTCTTGCATTCATCACCTTCTTTAGCAGACAGCCATTTTCCATTCTCTCAACATGGCCAAACCACCTCAACACATTCATATCCACTCTAGCCGCTAACTCATTTCTTACACCCATTCTCTCCCTCACCACTTCGTTCCTAACCCTATCTACCCGAGATACACCAGCCATACTCCTCAGACACTTCATCTCAAACACATTCAATTTCTGTCTCTCCATCACTTTCATTCCCCACAACTCCGATCCATACATCACAGTTGGTACAATCACTTTCTCATATAGAACTCTCTTTACATTCATGCCCAACCCTCTATTTTTTACTACTCCCTTAACTGCCCCCAACACTTTGCAACCTTCATTGACTCTCTGACGTACATCTGCTTCCACTCCACCATTTGCTGCAACAACAGACCCCAAGTACTTAAACTGATCCACCTCCTCAAGTAACTCTCCATTCAACATGACATTCAACCTTGCACCACCTTCCCTTCTCGTACATCTCATAACCTTACTCTTGCCCACATTAACTCTCAACTTCCTTCTCTCACACACCCTTCCAAATTCTGTCACTAGTCGGTCAAGCTTCTCTTCTGTGTCTGCTACCAGTACAGTATCATCTGCAAACAACAACTGATTTACCTCCCATTCATGATCATTCTCGCCTACCAGTTTTAATCCTCGTCCAAGCACTCGAGCATTCACCTCTCTCACCACTCCATCAACATACAAGTTAAACAACCACGGCGACATCACACATCCCTGTCTCAGCCCCACTCTCACCGGAAACCAATCGCTCACTTCATTTCCTATTTTAACACATGCTTTACTACCTTTGTAGAAACTTTTCACTGCTTGCAACAACCTTCCACCAACTCGATATAACCTCATCACATTCCATATTGCTTCCCTATCAACTCTATCATATGCTTTCTCCAGATCCATAAACGCAACATACACCTCCTTACCTTTTGCTAAATATTTCTCGCATATCTGCCTAACTGTAAAAATCTGATTCATACAACCTCTACCTCTTCTAAAACCACCCTGTACTTCCAAGATTGCATTCTCTGTTTTATACTTAATCCTATTAAGCAGTACTCTACCATACACTTTTCCAACTACACTCAACAAACTAATTAATATATATATATATATATATATATATATATATATATATATATATATATATATATATATATATATATATATATAACATAGGCATACATATACACACATATACACATAAGTACACACACACACACACACACATATATATATATATATATATATATATATATATATATATATATATATATATATATACACATACCCACAACCATATACATATACATATATATACATATACACGCATACACATACATATATATATATATATATATATATATATATATATATATATATATATATATATATGTATATATATATATATAATATAAGATATATATATATATATATATATATATATATATATTTATATATATATATGTATATATATACAGTATATATATGCACATACAACATTATCACTATAAACATATAATCATATATATATATCAATACTTATATCTAACATAACACAATATAGTGTCATTGTACTTATGCATGTTATATAAAATAATTGTACCCTTTAATGAATGGTAGCTTAGGTCTAAATATTAATTTCACTACTACGTTAATCATTCACAATACATTCATTTCTACATTAAGTGGTTAATTTTTTATATATATATAGCTTACATGCAATGCTTGTGAAAAATTCTACATTGGTCAAACTGGTAAAGCCCTAGAAAAGAGAATTGAACCACATAAGAAAAGTGTCAGATATGCTCAAGATAATAATGCACTATTTGCTCACGTTAGAGATAAATATCACACTATTAATTGGTCAGGTGTAAATAAATTGGTTCATTTAAATAACTTAGTGGAAAGAAACATCATAGAGTCCAGTATCATAAAAGAAACTTTTGAAAAAACTTAAATATTGGACATGGAATGTATAAACTCGACGCCTTTATATGTATAGAGATTTGTAAGCTATATAAAAAAAAATTAACTACTTAATGAAGAATTTAATGTATTGTGAATAATTAAAGTC
>NC_090725.1:61282852-61295352 GCF_036898095.1 Palaemon carinicauda | reverse complement strand
AGCGGCCCATTCAACAGACTAAATTTGAATTGAAACAACTATAATCATTAAAAAGAAAGCAAATAATCCTGATCACCTCTTTCAAGGAGTCAATAACTTGTTTCCTCTATTCTGTTATGTTGCTAAAAGTTTGTTTATTTTTTTCTGTACGCGATTTCTGATTTTAGGAAAAATATTGGCTGCAAATGTTACTATTTATTGATCAAGTTAGGTAATATCTAATACCTTGAGTAAAATTTGAATTCATATATAAACTTATATAGTGCCTCGAAATATCCTGATTTATAATTACAGACGTATTTCATACATTTTCGTATTCTATTGAGGATCACATCGTCGACAAAATTCTATGTTAAGAAATATTTAAGACCACTACATACATTCTGATAAGCAACGTTAATACCTCCATAAAAATAAATTTCTATATATGAATTGACTTTCGGATTTTACTTACATATGTAAGTGAAATGTATGTCTGGGTTTCCTGTTTATCTGACCGGAAGGTTTTGTCGTAAATGCATATAGTTAAGGTGAGATGTCAAATACTTTCAAGTGACCATTTCAACTTTGTCCTTTAGGAAACCTTATAAAATTCATTAACAAATCAAAACACCTCTCTCTCTCTCTCTCTCTCTCTCTCTCTCTCTCTCTCTCTCTCTCTCTCTCTCTCTCTCTCTCTCTCTCTCTCTCTCTCTCTTGTGGTATTGTATATCTATTTCTGAAATAAAATAAAACATTCTAGAAAATTCAATAGTATTCTGGGAGGAACGAATAATGGTTTATATTCTAATTGCTTTTATATCTCATGATACAAATGGAAATACATCTATAATGAATCCCTTCCCATTTCTAGTTTCTAAATGTAACTAAAGTTTATTATAAGCTTCATAAAATATTTGAAAATAACTGACAATATTCTTTTGTTGCGCATATCCTTGTTAATTTCAACATTATTTTTATTTCCAGTGAAAAGAAAAAAACCTTAGTTACTTATAGGACTTACACATAAAAATCGTGAATATATTTTCTTTTTTTCATTAACGGATATTAAATTGATATGCTAATAAAATAAATATCATGATGAAATAAAAAAAAAAATATATAAAGGAACAGATCATCAGAGCAATTTGAAGCTGTTAGTATCGGTGATAAGAGAATGTAACATAATTTCCTTAATATATATGAAACGCGATTCTAGTTAGATTACCAAACTGTTTAAAAATGGTAAGAGTTAACTGTAATGAACAAAAAATATTAAATGAGTCCACTCATAAGAAGCATATATAAAACAAACTGTTACAAGTGTTCTTGCAACTCAACATTATATAAGTTTACAAGTAAAAGAATCATCGAACTAGAACATATATTGAATAAATAAATCTAGAAGAAATTAATGATGACATTATATCATTAAATAGGATTAAATGCTATTCTCCGAAAACTTTTGTTATCCTAAGTAGATTTTATGAATCCGATCCTTTCCAGATTAGTCGAAAAGCATTATGTCAAATCTTATTGGTTATACCAAATAAACCCTTTTCAACTGCTGATATAAATGGAAGCCATGAATTAATACTATTATCTCTTCTCTTATTTCCATAAACACTTCTTTGTAAAAAAAAAAAATATATAAAAACTGCTATTCAATCTACAGTGAAACAAAAACTTCAATAATACTATTTTCTAGACCGTTATGATATATTTTGACTGAAATTGATAATCGTCTAAAGTGTTGCCTTGCTTAGCGAAATAATTAATGTCTCGAAGCTGTGATATCATTAGATACTAAGCAAATGAAATCGGAAAAAAAATTGCGTTGTAAATAAAACTAAATAGAAAAGACAAAGCAATGAAAATTAATATCCAGGATTTGAAATGACTCATGGATATACACTTCATCGTAAGTTATACAAGTTTTAACATTCTCCCTTATATATTTTCCAACTGTAATAAAAATCATATATAACCTCTTTATATATCACCGGTGATACAAAAGGTATTTAGAAAGTAAAAGAGACATGTGAAAAATAATAGAATATATCTTATATAACTTCATGCCTGAAATTCAGAAAAGGTAATGTATTTAAGATTTTACAGCATATTAAGCTAAGGAGAGAAGTATTGAATAACTGAAATAATGTGATTTAGTATTAGTTTTTATTTTCCCGTAGTAATGTCTTGTAGGAATCAAAAAGTTATGAAAAAATAAATGATCTCAAAACTTTTCTACATCATTTCTTAATTGAATTTATGCGTTCTTAAGGTGACGGAATTCCATTCGGTCAGAAACCTTTACAATTTGAGTCATGATATAAAAAAATGAATTCATTGCCTACCTCACGTTTACCATATCAAATTTGTTATAAATAATTTTGTATGGTACGCGCTTTGAATATGGAACTTAATAAAAAAAAAAAAATCTTCACATATTGGAATAATAATTTAGTGACTTTTAACTCGGGATAAGGCATCATCTCTATTTTCCGTTTTGAGCTATTCTCTTTTTCCGTAGTCCACTAAATATGATTTATTTCTGGCTACTTTAACAATAAAACTAATTCTAAAATTTAGATCGTAACCCTAATAATATAACATGTTACTTCAAAAAGAAGCATTTAATTTTTAATGAAATATATTTGGTAACTATATTTGGTGAATATAATATTTAGTTTTAAAAATTATTCAAGATTAACCATTAATTTATAAATAAATTTATTTTGCATCAAGTTCACCTTTTGTTACAATATTCACAAACACATACACACATGCATATATATTTATATATATATATATATATATATATATATATATATATATATATATATATATATATATATATATATATATATATATATTATATATATATATATATATATATATATATATATATATATATATATATATATATACATATATATATATATATATATATATTTGTGTAACTATATATATAAATATATATATATATATATATATATATATATATATATATATATATATATATATATATATATATATATATATATATATATTTGTGTATGTATATATAAATATATATATATATATATATATATATATATATATATATATATATATATATATATATTTGTGTATGTATATATATAAATATATATATATATATATATATATATATATATATATATATATATATATATATATATATATATATAAGCATATATATGTGTATATGTATATATATATATATATATATATATATATATATATATATATATATATATATATACACATATATACATATATATATATATATATATATATATATATATATATATATATATATATATATATATATATATACATAATGCAAATGATTCATGACAACGAAGTTGACATTTAAGGTTGAAGAACAACAGCCTTTGCGGCGAGTATACAACTATAACCATATTTCATCATCATATTTCATCATACGTTATCATATTATCGTAATATCAGTCGGTTTCCGGGGTAGCTACAGCTCTCGGTCTTTTGTCTTGTACTTCAGCACAATGCTGATAGAGTAGTCCTTGATTGCAATGATATTGTAGTCCTCTCCTGAGGGTGGTGGTAGTATGGCTAAAGTATATTTGATAGGATGGATAACAATAAATCTCCTGACATAGGAAACGGTATGTTCTTTACTGTTTCTTCTCTCCAGGGGGCAATACTATTTTCATAATCAAAGATGCCAATAGATTTATTTTCAAACATACTTGATCATTGAAAGTATGAATATCAGGCTATAATATATCAAATTATACGATGATATGCCACGTTGCACATAAATGTTCAGGAAAGGAAACCAAGACTCTCGATTTAGGCTTTGGTTTTTGAAGAAGTGATTTCCAACTCAATACAGGTTTGGGAGAGTGTATTTCACGCGAGGATAATAGAGCCATATCAGGACTACAACACCATCGAATGACGCCAGCATTAAAAAACGGTTCGAAATAATTGGCGGATATCTATAAAGAATGATTGATTATCTTGGATCATAACATTAATGGTTATTGATACCGATTGGGAAAAAAAATAATTTACAATTAGTAACTTGAAAATTGAAATTAAATACTTCCATCGATGAATGAGTATAACTTTTTATATTAACTTGAAAACACAACTGCCGTTACATACAGTCCCTCTAAGAATTTTGGTGAGAATGTTATTCCCATCCTCACCAAGAGCTTTAGAAAAGAATCGCCCTAAGATATCCAAGACTTGGATATTCAATCAGTAAATTCCTAGCAACCAGAGGAATTAAGCAATTTCTACAGAAGAGTTTTATGCTGCCTGTCATGAAAAACTCAAGTGTTAAATTTGTGGGTAAAATTTTTAAGCGACAAAGAGCATATCATCATACATTATTTCAATGGAGGTATACCACATATGATCTCCATCATATTCTGATCCATAGAATTCCAATGATGTTGCTAAATGTCATTAGAGATCTTTTGATGCGAGGAAAAAATTCCTTACATATTAATGGATATCTTCCGGGAAGTAAATTGATAACAGCCTCTTTTGCTAGTTTGTCTGCCTCTTCCTCTCTAGGCATATTCGTATGAGTTGCAATACAGTAAAACGGAACTTGCTTGGCTGATGTACTACAAATATGTAGCCACTTAAGAAAAATAAACTAAATAGTTTACTATTTTACAAAATAATCAGTGCCTGCAAGGGACTTTTTCCATTACTAAAAATTTTAAAATTACTATCTTTTATTATTGCAAATGTTTCAATAACATTCATAATACCATACAGCTGATGATGCTGAAGTGATAACACGGTTACAATTACAAAAATTATAGTACATTATAAATCCAGCACCAGCATTTGATTTAGAGCCATTCGTTTATACTAATCTAGTACTCCTATGCTGTTTTACATGTTCCAAAAATGTAGGTACAATATCTTCAGTTACCATTTTGACTTTAGAGTCCGTAGAAAAGGTTACAGAAGGAAATCCCTTCCCAAATACCTAAACAATGAAAGCAGTAAGATGAATTAGACAACAAAGTTGGAAATAGTTGAAAAAATATTTGGTAGGTTGAAGTAATAAAAAGCGATAAAAAATCATCCCTCACTTCGAAAGTCTCGTTGCCCGTCACAAGGCTTCAACGCGGAAATGATATTTCATGTCGAAGCTGATTGACTACATCAACAGGAATCTTTTCGGTAAGAGAGGGATATCTATGAATAATCCTAAAAACTTCCACTCTGCTAACCTTGACTCTTCAAACGTTATTTTACAGAGAAGATCGTAGATAAAATCATTATAAAACAAAAGAAAATAGTAGAATAGAATAGTAGTTTTTAAAAACAAGAATCAACGAAATTGTTACACTAAAAAAAAAAATCTTCATGAGCCTTGTTATGACCGTCACCGATTTCTCAGGTTTTTTTTTTTTTTTTTTTTTTTTTTTAAGTTATGGGTCATTATGAATATATCCCTTCTCAAAAATATATCACAATTTCCCAAAATACACATACAATAGAAAGTAGTGCGAAATGGTATCATTATAAATTTATCAGATCCATAACATGATAGGCGAAATATTTTATTCAATTACTCCATGTATATATTTTCTTACTTATTTTTATTTCTAATGTAGATTTTTTTCAGAATTTTAGACATCTGTTAAATATATCATATTATCCCCTGCTGCAATATAATTTGCAACAAATTAACAGATACACAGCAATTCTATAACCCTGGGATGAAAATGGTCTTCATAACATGACACTTGATAAACATAATTTCCATTTGCCTTTTGACCTCCAAGATTAAGACAGACATCTCTTCCAAACACAATGAATTATTTTCTTTGTAGTTTTCAAGTTAGTTTGATCTGACTTCACAGTAAACAAAAAAAATCCATCAAAATGAATGATATTTTTTCAGAAGTAGAACTGTTTTTTAGTAACCTTTTTTATAAGCCCATTGTTTTCATCCCATACTCCAAATATATTAAAACCAAAATAATAATTTAATTTAAAGTTACTGATGCTATTTTTACTTCACAATAGTAAAAATTGTATTTCAAATAAGACG
This sequence comes from Palaemon carinicauda, assembly GCF_036898095.1. Classification (NCBI taxonomy): domain Eukaryota; kingdom Metazoa; phylum Arthropoda; class Malacostraca; order Decapoda; family Palaemonidae; genus Palaemon; species Palaemon carinicauda. The sequence goes on along the minus strand of NC_090725.1, from coordinate 61,289,282 downwards.
TTAGATTTAATTTAACCATTTAAGCGAAATAGGACGTAATTCATGTCCTCCGGTTAAAACTGCTTCATTTGGTGCTGAATAACGTTAGTTACATTTGGAAATTATTTTTCTTTCCTAATACCTCGGCATTTTTTTCATACAATTGTAGACGAAGTAAGGAAGCATCTATAAGGTTGAAAAATGTTTTTTGAACAACAATTGAACTTACTAATTAACAATGGAAATCATAGTAAAGTTCTGATAACGTAAAGGAAAAGCACCAAGGGTTGTGTCGAACAGTACTTGTGTTCGTAGAGTCAGAGCTTCAGACACTCACATGAAGGACACGCTGTTATACTTGTTTAATAGATGTACTTAGCTGTTAGTTGATTAGTTTTAACTTAACATGTCATGTAAACATGGCAAGTAGCTGTAATTCTGTTATGGAGGAAAGTTGCCATTTGGATAGAAGGGAGGCTCAGTTGCTAATCAAACTGTAATGGCAGAACCTATACTTATGAAACGTCAAAGGAGATGTTTACAAAGACAGAAAAAAACGTGTAGCGGCCGTTAATAGAATAACATCAGAACTAAAGAGAAGTGGATTGTCTGTTGCTGGTTTAGAAGTCGAAGAAGAAAATACAATCTATTCGGGGTCAATACTTAGAGAGCTACGCAAAATTATGGTGTTTCGATGATACAACTTGACAAAATCTATTTTAATTATGGCCAACCAAGAGTCTCATATACCTCAAGATGGATGATAAGGAATGTGCGACCGTTATCGCTCAATTCAAACTACCTTACCCTGAACATTAACATAGGTGATGGAAACATGGAGCATAAGGTAAAGGTCATAATTGATGTAAGGAAGTTAATTTATCAGTCAATGAATTACATGGAGAAACTAATTAATCACCGAATAACCCTACAACTAAAATTTTCTAGGAAATTCTGCCTTAATCATAAATATTTTTTTTTCTTTTTATGGAATGTCAGAAGAAAGCTATTGGCTGAGAAAACCAAATACAATGACAGAAGTAAGATACTATTAAGATATGATTAACATAAAAAAAAAAAGGGAAATTTAAACTCCTCACTGTGATGAGGATCTTTTCTTAGTGAACTCGCAACATGGGAAAGACTTTATAAGGAGCAAGATACTCATTTTTTTTTCTTTAAACTAAATGTAAGTATTATGTGAATAACTCCCTACACAACTGGCTTGAGTCTTTTACTTGAAATCTACATTCACATCAATATATAGTTCTTGTGTTAAACATCAACGTTCCTAGATCAAAGAAAATCAAGTAAATACTCGAAAATACAACGTTAATTATCACAAGGAATTAACTTTTTCACATATATTATCATACAATATCCTACTAATGAATATTATCCTCAAGGGAAGCAAGACTCATTCAAATGAAACGTAATTCCGAATGAAGCAATTTAATACAGCAGTTATAGATTAATGCCACATTTCTGTACATATTAACAGGGATGAGAAATATGAACTTTGGTTATAATTATCAATTTTAATTATCATTCTGCATTTCAATTACCTTTAGGAGATGAGACAATCACAGACGATGCAATGCAAATGATCACTATTATTTAGAAAAAAAAATAAATGCTATGAAAACAATATGTTGATGGTGGGAAACAATAAAACTGGTTAGAAAATATGTTGTTATTTGTTCGAAAGAGTAGGTCTAAGTAAGAATAAGAAACATCTATTAAGAAAAAAAAGAGAAAATGCAGAAGCAAGAATAAGACTTTCCACCATGTAAAGTGCAATATCTTCCTTTAAATGAGGAATTACCATTTTTAAGTATTAGGACAGTTATAATTTCACCGAGTTAGAAATGGAGACTAACTTTTGATCGAGTATTAAATCAACAATCATCTATTCAATCACAATAGATTAGAGGCTGACTACTTTTTTCTTGAGAATATCGATCTATTCAGAAGTAGTAATATCATTTTTGAAAAATGCAGCACAGTGTAGTCCTTTGTTAATATTCTTCGTCTTATCTGTATATGATTCTATTATGGTTGAATATATCTGTTAAATCATGTGGCATGAACTGTTGAAAAGAACCGAGATGTGAATGGTGAGAAGTATTGGTGCAATATCATTATTGGAAAGGAGGGAGAGTCCAGATATAAGAGGAATGTGTGGTATATGTAATGTAAAGGAGGAGGCTAGGATAGCTCGTCTGAAATACTATGGCCATGTAATAAGAAGAGAGATGGTGGACGAAATCTAAAGAGCTTAGAACGCGCCAGTAATGGGGAGGAGGAATGCCAGTTAAGAGGGATGTGGGTGAAGTTGGAATGGGGTAAGAAAATGCAAGGAATAGAAATAGATGGAAAAATTTACTCGAACGGCCGACCACGCAATACAGTGTGATTAATAAGATCAAAAGAAGACAAAAAAGAAACATATGCTTATCAAAATATCAGTCAAATATTCCAAGTGGTTTAAATGGTTAAAATTATTTCATGATATATTACATGCATGATAAGAAGCATTTGTTATAATCTTTTTTCCTTTTCATTCCAAATATATATTCATGTCTGAAAACCTTGCAATAATGGAGAATCTTTATACACTGTACATGATTCTAAAGCTACTAAATTATGTGTAAACCTGCCTTAAACCTACAGGAAATGAGGTGTTTACAATCATATATATATATATATATATATATATATATATATATATATATATATATATATATATATATATATATATATACATATATATGGGAGTATAATCAAACACAGATAAACATATTTTAACCAATAATATTGACTTGCAATAAGTGGAAAAATAACGGTAACAAACATCTTCAAAGCAGTGTCATATCATACAAAGTTAAACAATATTTTTCGTTGTAGTTTAATCACTCAGTATTTTAATCCATACAAAACTTTTAATAAATTATCTAGTTAGATGACAACTGCACATTATAAATGCAGTTTTGTTAAAAACATATACATTTTAAGTGGCAAATTATTTTGAATAACTCAATACATCATTGGCTTTCATTTTATATGCGTTCCCTAGATATTTTTTTTTTTAACTATGATGTGGTTCTAATAGTATCCCAGAAGTAATTTTACGTTTATTGTTTCCGGGCGCTTGATGCTTCGAAGCAAGGTACTTTCTGTGTACCCGTTATATCGAATGATTGAAAATATATGTTCTTGAAATAATAGGGGCATAACCATATACCTTGGTCACTCCTTTCAGGAACAACGATAAAGAATTAGCCATTATGATTTCAGTAATGTTTTACATATATGAATCGATATGAATTATCAATGCTTTCATTAGTATTAATAAAATCTATGGAAAAAGAAAAAATACCAATCTTCTTACTCCATGCCATGAAGAAATGCCTAATACAGAGAGTCAACCTATTTTCTATCATATATTTCGAGTATCCAAAAAATTTTATTATCATATTTTCCAATTTACCAATAACTTAATTTCTGAGGGAAAAAATGGTTTTAATTTCGTTTCTCATATTTAACAACCCTTGGTTAAAAATATTCATACTGAGGATAAACATTACCTCAGCTTTAAGCTCACAAGCAATCCTTGAACCATAATAAGGGCCTTACGACGCCACCCCATCTCTTAAACTATTCTTGTCCTCTGAAACCCGATAAACATAAACATTATTGAAATAATAATAGCAACCTCCATTCACAGTGGCAAAAGTGAGACAGCATACCTCCCAAGGGTAAGACTGTCTTTATGTACGGACAAAAAGAGCGGTTGAGAGGGTAAAGGTGAAGCGGATAATAATTCTAATAAGAATATGGTAATAACTTTTGGTACTCTACAGTACTTTAGAAATTGTATGTTAGCAATTTAACAAGAAATCCATTTAGATGAAAGTAGTATTGATAGTAAATGAGATATAATGTGGTTGACATTGTTATTCAGAGCAATTAAACTTTCTAATTATGAAAGAGAATCATGTACCAAAATATGTAAATAAAAATATGATAGCTTTCATGCAGAAAAGGTTCAGGCAGGATACTTTGAAGCATCATAATCTTTATTAGTAAATCTATTAACTCCTGTAAGATGTTACACAAAGTAGATATAAGTATGAAAATGTAGCATGACAAATTATGTCACAAATGTAGTTTGGAATGGCTAAAGGTTGAACACGTCACTTCCATTGTTTGAAGAACTTACTAATCAGCTAGTACAAGTCTTTAGAAAAAAAATAAAGATAAAAGTCTAACAAAATATGAGCAAATTAATGACTGCGCAGGTAAATACAAGACACAAGTATAGGGGAATGGGTATTAATATTGATAGCCGAAGGAAAGTTATGGTTAATTTATTTAGGCATTTGGGGCATACGTAATTAACGATATTAGGAGGCAAAAAGTTAATGAAACATTCAGTAAGAAAGGAAGGATGAGGGAAGAGAAGTGGAGTTGCTATGAAAATCAACGTTATATTGTATAATGAATTTAAAAAATCTTTTATTCCATTTGACAATAGATGGTATAACAACAAAGAGCTGTTTTTCAAAGAAAACTCTTTTCCATGTATATGAGAAAGATAAAAAACTGAAATATTAAGAAATTTGTTTGATTTATATGAAGTATAAAAAGGTAATGTTGGTGGTAATATACGTTGCTATTTTTTTTCTTCCTAAGAAGATTTAGCCATGTAGAAAATTTCAAAGGTTTTTTTTTTTAGAAATATTCAATTCTGAAGGGTTCAACGATAAAAGGAATGAAATACTTAGAAAGTACTACATGAAAGGAAATGCGGATATTCTTGGATAGCAGAACCTTTCTATCGCCTATCCATAAATATTGGATTATTTTTGGTTGCAATGGAATTAATTCATGAAAATTGTTTTTTAAAGGGGCTCAGGTTTCCTAGTTGAATATATGCAATGGAGCTTTGAATGTCAAAAATGTTCAATAATATTTTTGTTTGTCATTAAACAATCTTTCATAGGTCAAACAACAATTACACATTACTATAGTAACACTACTCAGACGGAGATAGCTCTAGATATTCTTGCATAGCAGAACCTTTCTAGCGCCTATCCTAAAATATTGGATTATTTTTGGTTGCAATGGAATTCATTCATGAAAATTGTTTTTTAAAGGGGCTCAGGTTTCCTAGTTGAATATATGCAATGGAGCTTTGAATGTCAAAAATGTTCAATAATATTTTTGTTTGTCATTAAACAAGCTTTCATAGGTCAAACAATTAATTCATGAAAATTTTTTTTTAAAGGGGCTCAGGTTTCCTAGTTGAATATATGCAATGGAGCTTTGAATGTCAAAAATGTTCAATAATATTTTTGTTTGTCATTAAACAAGCTTTCATAGGTCAAACAACAATTACACATTACTATAGTAACACTACTCAGACAGAGATAGCTCTAGATATTCTTGCATAGCAGAATTAATTCATGAAAATTGTTTTTTAAAGGGGCTCAGGTTTCCTAGTTAAATATATGCAATGGAGCTTTGAATGTCAAAAATGTTCAATAATATTTTTGTTTGTCATTAAACAAGCTTTCATAGGTCAAACAATTAATTCATGAAAATTGTTTTTTAAAGGGGCTCAGGTTTCCTAGTTGAATATATGCAATGGAGCTTTGAATGTCAAAAATGTTCAATAATATTTTTGTTTGTCATTAAACAAGCTTTCATAGGTCAAACAACAATTACACATTACTATAGTAACACTACTCAGACGGAGATAGCTCTAGATATTCTTGCATAGCAGAACCTTTCTATCGCCTATCCATAAATATTGGATTATTTTTGGTTGCAATGGAATTAATTCATAAAAATTGTTTTTTAAAGGGGCTCAGGTTTCCTAGTTGAATATATGCAATGGAGCTTTGAATGTCAAAAATGTTCAATAATATTTTTGTTTGTCATTAAACAAGCTTTCATAGGTCAAACAACAATTACACATTACTATAGTAACACTACTCAGACGGAGATAGCTCTAGTAATTCACACTTCTTTCAAGCTTTGGTTCCTGTTAGTACCCACCCATAAATCTGCGATCTTAATCATTTTGTGCTGGTTCTCTTTTTGCTAGAACTAGACACGTGATGGGTTTCAAGATAAGTGAGAAAAGAGATGTGATAACCATAATATAATAGAAAAATAACACAATCTATAAGATGCAGGTGTTTGATCTGGCCAAGCAGTAAGTTACATAAACAGAGTATGGCACCCCAGTATGCATGGCATTTATACCTTATGAGAAAGCTTTAGATTCTGCCAGAATTTCGACAGTAATGGAAGCCGCTCAAAAACAAGGAATAGATTAATCCTTTGCTAGAACACTTGAAGATATCTATGCAGGTAATACATAAATACTAAAAGTATTATAAACATAGTGAGAATATTCTGATTGAAAAATAATATAGACAGG
>NC_090725.1:61270352-61275352 GCF_036898095.1 Palaemon carinicauda | reverse complement strand
TATACTGTATAAGAGTTTTACACCTATTGTTTCCAATATTCTGATTATCCACATCAAAATAATGAATATGCCTGTAGTATAAATTAATTTAAAAAATAGTAATTAACAGAAGAGTACTAAATACTCTACATCAACGTTAATATTAAGGTAAAATATCAAACAACATAGATCAGTCTTCAGTACATAAATGTATTTTCTGAATAGGAGTAAATGTGATCAAAGTATTCTTTATTTTCGTTGTTGGAGAAGTAGAGATGAAACACGAAATCAAGAATAAAAAAAAGAGCTGTTTTACAAAAAGCTTAGTCATGAAAAATTAATATATAACTAAAGGGTATAAATAGTACTATATATTATACATATTTTTTGGTAAGCTATACACGTTATTCTGATTATTATTATTATTATTATTATTATTATTATTATTATTATTATTATTATTATTATTATTATTATTATTATTATTATTATTATTATTATTATATTTTTTTTCCAGGTAATTTTCATGTTTGGGAAATGATACATATTATCCTTCACGGGTACTTTTCTTTATTCTTCCTGTTCTAAATTTACTGTACTCGCATATAATATCCGCCAATATTAAGGGCAATATCAGAGAAGAGAACCTTCAGATCTAATTTAATTAAATGAACATGTTTCATTTAATATGAATGACTACAGTGATTGAATTTTTTGTTTTCATGTTTGTTTGGCAGAAATTGCTTTCAGCCCTTGCAATTCTATAGCCATTCCTAAAGTATATAATTCAGTGAAGTTTTGGATCCTCTTTAATTGAGAGATTTTTTTCGAAGTGATGTTAATGAATGTGTCCGTCGAAGAGTAAATATAAAGGTTTTACGTATATTGTTTGAATAGCAACGAAAACCAACCTAGTAATGTAATACAACGAACAAATATTTAATCACACCCTTATTTCAATTTTTCCATATAGAAGTGCCACATATATTTCATTTTACATAGAAAACTTCAAAAAGAAATTCATAGATTAAAAGAAATCTTTTCCGTTTCGAATAGCATCTTCCACAGCAAACATAAAATTAACATAATATACACAGTTATCAGTTAATTAACTATCGGCACATAATATCAATTAACTAATGAAAAGGTTCGTAAGAAAAGACAAAAATAATAAATTATTGATTTAAGAAATAAAATATGAAATACAATATAAAGTAAATCGCCGCAAAATGAGGAATTAAAAAAAAAAATCTTTCAACAATTTTCACTATATAAATCCCAGACCACAATAATGTCATCAACTGGTACCCTTAAAACGCTATTAAGCCTTCCATGTACAGCATCGTTGAAATTTACAATTTACTCATATTAGAGGTTTTTGCCAAATGATAGCCAAGTTATTTTTTAAGTTCACTCTCCTCTTTTCATATGTACTGTTTTTTTTTTGTTTTTGTTTTTTATTTTTTTAATAGTAAGTATTTTTCCTCAAAATATTATTTTTCGGTCCTAACATGTTAAACATACTAAGTATATAAACCAATTACTTCAGGGCTTTTTTTTTTTTTTAGTTCAACTGTTTTATTTATTTCTTATAAATGTGACATGAGAGAAATGTGTCGGAAATTTTACTAACACAACTTACGTCATATAGCTGCATGCCAATTTCTTCTTATTTGGTTCAACTAAACTTATAATATTCATTCTAAGTTTAAGTACATTTTCTTTAAGATGACAATTTTGATTTTTTTCTTTCATATAAAAATAGCATAGTTCTTGCTATGAACAAATTTGGTTCAATCTCAAAACTGCTTTATCATTTTTTCTGCTATGTTAGCCATCAGAAATTTTCTTCAAAATCTTTCGTTTATAAACTTTGCTTGCTCTTCGTGATATAAAAAGAATCTGTTTCGATATGTCTTCCATCCCTTCTTCCTCCTTTGAGATATGGAGGCCCGGTTTTCGATGCTTCTCGAACTCTTTAATCCAGTTCTGTCCAGCAGGCAGGTGGGTCGGTGCCTATAAAGATAAGTCAACTGAATGTATCATCGATTTCTCTCTCTCTCTCTCTCTCTCTCTCTCTCTCTCTCTCTCTCTCTCCTCTCACACACACACATACAAACAAACACACACACACAGTTAATGTCATCTGGTGACTTTTTCGAGTCCTTACTCGTCACTTCTTGTGCATTGTAAAGATGCCTTGCAATTAAGTTTTTTTTTCATACTGCTTTTACACGGGATTTTATTCTCTAATATATCGATAATTTTCCCTAAATTCAATCTAAATGGAATTGGAAACATCTGATGAATCCAATGAAAATATTTCTAGATCTAAAACGAAAAAACACTCGTATATCGAAGAAGGGTTAAGGATTTGTACAAGCTTTTTGTGCAAAATTTTCCTAGATTCTTATACACGATATTGTAATCATGGTTTTGAGGTTTCCCTTTTTCATTTGATCTTTTCATGTCTTTCATTTTTTTTTTTTGAGGCGGGGGGAAGGGTTGTCAACTATTGCTGACTTTTCTATCTTGCTTCTAAATTTGAATTTCTCACAAAATTGTAGCCTATAAATATTATCTAATAAAATTTCTAGTCCGTCCTTGTATAGTGTGGAGAAAATTTTGTCTATGAATAAAAAGGATTCAATTTCAACTTTTCTTATCATGGTTACATTTTTTCTAGAGGTTGAATTACCTTCATTAATCACTATACTGCATAACTTTGTTCTGAATATGATGTATTTATTGTAATTAATAGCACAGCTGCAAACCTACTAGAATCCCCTTGGTGCTCCAACACTGTAAATAGCCTAATCTGTAGATCAAATGAGAGTAAAAACGATTGAATTATATATTACAATTACCCCAAAAAATATATTATAATCAGGATCAGTAAATAAGTGAAAAAAGACCAGTCACATATGAATTAAGAGAGGGGACATGCCAACCTGTTAAAAAAAAAAAAAAGGCATTTACAACAAGGCTTAAATTTTCAAGTTCCACTGATTCAAACCATTTTTCAGGCCCTTCGGGCTGCTGACACTTATCCTAGTTGTTCGACAAAAAACTTGTGTTGTTTCATTTGATTAAGAGGAGAGTGAACTTAGAAATCGATGCGTTGTAATTCGTGATCTGGATATTCAGCACTGGCACTTTAGTTCTATTAGTTTTGCGTGAATCTTACATAATATATATATTTTTTTTTAAATCTGACCACCCTCTCCATTTAGATTTTTCCCTCGGTGTATCATCCAGCGCATAGTATTATTTAATGGCAACTTTACCAAATAGCTGTTAAAATCCTGCAATGAATATATATATATATATATATATGTGTGTGTGTGTACACACACACACACACACACACACACACATATATATATATATATATATGTGTGTGTGTATGTATATGTATATATCACTCATCGTCAGGCGTACCTAGTTCCCCGAAGGTTAAAGGCCTCTAACTGTTTGAGGCCTTTAACCTTCGGGGAACTAGGTATGCCTGACGATGAGTGATATATACATATACATATACATATATAAATATATATATATATATATATATATGTGCGTGTGTGTATGTACATATATATATATATATATATATACACACATATATATATATATATATATCATGTACATACACACAAACACACACACACACACACACACACATATATATATATATATATATATACATATATATAACACATATTTTTGGGCTCAAGCCATGTCGTCCTGATGGAAGGTTCCTAACAGTAACTTCCAAGGGATATGTGTACTACTGTGATATTCCCATAGAATTTACCTTTAGGTCTCCAGAATTCTAACTCCTGGCGCGAATATCCTTAACATCCTCTTAAGGATATCGCATAAATCAGGGGGACATATATCTTGATACGACACATAGGGATCTTCACCTCGAATAGCGTTTTCCGCTTCGAAGGGGAAGAGTAGCAATTTTGGAAGGGGAGCCGTTATCATGGTTACCCTACTCTCCATACTTCCATTGAGTATTAAGATGGCGCCATATCCAAGATGGCGGACATTCCTAATTCTGTAGCGAATTTGCACGGTGGTGTTCCCTGTTGATCTAACTTTTTTGATCGATTTTTGCAAGGATTATTATGCAATCTCAAGTTTCTTTTGCGTCTGGAAAGTTGAGTATTGATTCTTTATTATGTGTATATTCTCAGCTCCTGTTTCACTATGAAATTAGAGTAATTTATTGTGATTAGGAGCTACGCCTGTTACCGGAGGCGCCATGGGCGCTGTCGTTGTTTAGGCATGTGTTATTTAGGTAGCAGAACGACATTCCCGATTGAGATAGTATTAATTAATTAATCATGAAAGCTATTTAGGCAATTTATACTTGTAAAGTTATTTATAATATGCATAATTTTCCTTTTTCTATGTTGATCGTATACGTTAGAGTTTCGGTGATTTAGGTAACCGAGATCTCGTCTTGCCTAGGTAACCTAACCTAGGCGATGTAGTATACTTTCAGTCATTTCCCCCGGTTACCCTCGTGTATCGTTTTATCAATTCAGGCGGATATAGATATCTCCTAGAATTATTATCTAAACCAATACTCGTCTCCAGTGGAGATTTAAGGGTAATCCCTCCTTCCCTCTGAGTGTAGCCTTAGGCTACAACCCTAGTGGGTCGTGCCTCGAGTTTTCATTCAAGGCATGACTAGCTTGGGGTTTTCTGTCCCTTCCCTTAGCCGCGTACAGCAGGTTCTGGGATTCGGTCAGAACCTTAGAGTATATAGTCTTATGCCGGCAGGCAGGGTGAATATAGTCATTCCCCTGCCGGTTAGGCTGCCGGCATAAGAGGCTAGCCCTCCCTAGGCCGCACTTGAAGTTGTTGTATGATGCCGCCACCTTCTCCCTGTGGTCTAGAAGACTAGTCCTGTGCTCGCAGACCCTAGGCTGAAGAATAGACATTCTTCTGCTGCCTAGGATGGCGCCGGCACTGGAACTCTGTTTCACATTTTTTTAGGAGGAGGCGGT
>NC_090725.1:61254508-61264508 GCF_036898095.1 Palaemon carinicauda | reverse complement strand
AACCATTGTTTAATTACTAAAAGTATATATATATATATATATATATATATATATATGTATAATTATAACGATTTCCTTGCCATTTTCCAAATTTACAGGTAATGGAGCTGCTGATGGTGATGATAATGAAGCGACAGCACAAAAAATTCCTAATTAATTTTTGTTGACAATTGGAGTCTTGATTGTGTTCCAAAAATAGTGAGCTTGCACATTCTTTAATCAAAAATTAACACGTTATTACTTTTCACGATGAAACATTTTTTGTGAACTCTAATTTTTCTATTTTAATGATTGAACTCTACTTACTGTACATTAAGAAAAAAAATATGATGTAATTGAAAATATGTAATTAAGCATATTATGTAGTTTTAATTAGGAAAATATAACTGAAAAATAATAAAAGCTTTTGAATTTTGAGTTATGAAGGAGATGTTAAGAAGAAGAACACATGAAAAAAACAAAACTATCTTCAGCTACTCCATTTAAATTCGCTATTTAATATGATTTAAGGATGACCTAAGCTATTTCATTCATAATATAAACATAAATATGATAATAAAAGACTTGTAATCTGATTTTACATCTTTTTGATTATTAAGAGTCATGAAAGATGTAAGGCTCAGAACAATGTTAAAAGTGAATTAGATCATTATGAACTCTGTACTTGGAATATTTTTCTCTTTCTCTGAGTTCTCCCATAATATGAATTAAGTCTATGATTTTACTACTATATTTTCTTTCAATCGAGGTACAGTATTACAAACGAAATATACACTTTTTTTTTTACATAAATGTATTAGATATTCTAAATATGAGCATCCTTATCAAATTACCTGTTTTGCTTCAATATTGAATAGCAACATCATCAAATTCTAGGAAAAAGATTTCTTATTACAAGGACTTGCTCAAATCTTTCACAACAAACGAATGAGAGGGAATAAACTATTTATATTTCCAAATCTACCAGGAAACAAAGATATTTCGAGTATTTTTCTATACAATTCTGACATATGTGTATGTAATGATATCATTATTATTATTATTATTATTATTATTATTATTATTATTATTATTATTATTATTATTATTATTATCAATAATAATAATAATAATAATAATAATAATAATAATAATAATAATAATAATAATAATATTATTATTATTATTATTATTATTATTATTATTATTATTATTATTATTATTATTATTATTTTTATTATTTTCATTGTCATTGTCATTGTTCTTAGTACTATTATTATTATTATTATTATTATTATTATTATTATTATTATTATTATTATTATTATTATTATGATTGGTATCAGGTCAAATAAAAAATCTGTCTGCCCTGCGCAGGAATTGTAGTTTGGAGATAGTATTTGACATATTATGACCAATATGTTTGGTATTCATTCGAGAAAAAAAAAATAATTCAACCTTTGTATTGTATCCATTGAACTAGTTACGGTGTATAATCATAGAGTAGTAAAGAAATATAAGGAAGAATTATCACGGCTGTATAAGTTAAAAGAAAAACTAATGGTATAGAAAACGAGAAAGAAAATCATTATTTTTTTTATGAAGTAATTTTTAAAACCAATATTTAATGACAAGTAGACTTACCTAATAATATGCCACACGTTTTCACGCTTCCTTTGAGGAACTGGGAAGAAATTGTGTAGATGATCGCTTTATTAAGCAGGTATATATTCTGATATTTGTGTAGTATTTGTTTTTCCCCCCAAGTCATGGGACTCATGGTATCTATGGTTATTCCTTATTCCCCTATGAGAAAACATAATAACGAAGCTGCTTTTCACCGGTGAAAATTATGTGGTGTGGTAGGTGTTGAGCTGACATTGTCACTACCACTGAGTAAGTTTCGTATGTATGTATTTCAGAAGAACTCCAAAGTTGCTGAACACTATATTTCAACAAACATAGTTATCAAATTTATTTTCACTCAATAATTAAGTCTTTTATTGATATTAAATCTAGTAAGTACGCCGTAGATGTTATCATAAACTAACTATTAAGTGAAATTATTGATTTAATATAAGCAGGATACAGTTCACTTACAAAGTAACCAATGTCTTTCAATAGGGAAATCACAGTTGATAAGGAGCAACAAACTCATGAAAAGGTACGGTATATCCATACAATTCAACCTTGTTTTTTCATACTGTGAGTGAAGCAAAGACAGAAACGTATCCTTTCTATAACAATACATTTCTTTACAGCAGCATGCGTCAATAATATACTGATTATCTACTACCTATCTAATTACTTATTTATTGGTTTTTTTTTTACAACATGAAAAAACAAAATATGTTTAGCACTACTAATTATATATTTTCCTCATGTCATAAAAATAAGGCTAGATTCTCCATAAAAACGATCATGCTTACATGGAGGCTTTAACGTTCATATGGAGTCTAATTTTGACAGACCATGGGCAATATCATTTTGGTTCCTCTGGTGTGTTTATATAAAGTAAGGAAAATTAAGAGTAAATAAAGATGATCATATGTTTGCCTATCAGATTATCTTTTCAAAAGCTTTCTTATGAAAGAAAAACTATTTTTGTTCGTTAACAAAGAAAAAAGTTATCAGATTATCATTACTCATATATGAATTATAACTCGGTCAATATTTAACCAAAATACCAAATTATATGTAAATAAAAATAATTAAGCATATGATAAAAATTATAATAAATTCCTAAAAGTTTAGTTTTATTCCAGAGAGAGAGAGAGAGAGAGAGAGAGAGAGAGAGAGAGAGAGAGAGCTTGAATATGATCATATTGGCGATAAATAATGCAACTTTTAGCATGCATTTTATATTATCAAGCAGAGTACTCTAGATATTGAAAATTCTTACAAAATAACCATTCGTAATTCCTGTATACATAAGAATATTATAGCACGTGAGCACCAAATAGTTTGTGAGTACTAATAACACGATTTTCTGGCCAACACCAACCCTATTGTGAAGATGGTTTGATACCCTTGACAGTGAGGCATTTGTTGACTGATTGCCCCACTTATAGCACAGAAAGAAATAGATATCTCTTTGAGGCTTGGGGTGACGATGGCGGGTTCATTCTTGTCACATCCTTGGACATATGTCGTACAACGCTGGTGGCATTTTCAAATTTATATCAGAGGCAAGTCTTCTTAATGCTATTTAACTTTCATAACATATTTACTTCTCTGGGTTTATTTGAGAATTATTTTAATCTTTATTTATAATATTCGATACCGGCATCAATAACCTTCGATGTCAGAATGCCAGAGCACTTCAAATATATTGTGGCGGGATGTAGCAACAACAACCCCCACACCCTTGAATCTTACTTAGTGACAATAGTTTCCTCAATACAAACTTTCCCCTTACGTTATCAGCAGCTTGCCTCTTGAACAAAACGGGGAAAAATAACAAAACAACCTTACAACTATATTTCTTAAAGCTAAAATACTTAACATAAAACCATCCACAACCAAAATAATTACACTTAAAACTAATCATTAACTTAATAAATATACCCCAAAAAACTAACACCATTCATATAAAAGAAAACCCTAAAAAACTTAAAATTACCTGCACACCTAAATCAATATTTGTTTATGTGTGGACCTCTTTGTCCACACAAGGGCCAACAGTCCTTCCAGGCCAATGCCAAAACTCTCTGGCAGACGCAACACTCGGTGGCAGACATATAATTTTGTGGCAATCTCCTACACCTGCCTCACTTGATTGGCAGTCTATATCACTATCATCATCATTATCGTCATAATATTGTAGCACAAGAACAATCAAATCAGGTTCATTAACGCAATCCAGGTCATCAACAATCGGTCAATCCAAAGAGCAGTCTAAATATAATCAGTTCCAGGCCAGGTCAGGAACTATGCATCAGCATTAAAAAATAAGTTCTCCAAAGAAGTAATTACGACCTGTGAATGGAAAAAAAGAAAAACATTTACGAACACTCCTAACTAACTAAACTATAGCACTATAGTCAAAGATAAATAATAAACTTTCTATAATTCAGAAACACTCGTAGCAAAGATAAATAAAACTGTACTTACTCAAAAAATAATCAAATACTTCCACGTTGGTAAAAAAATAATAGTAAATCCTACACTCAAATCACAAAACTGCCTCAAGTCGCAGTCAATCAAAAAAACAATTTGCTCCGAAATAATTACTACTGCTCTAACCTAGCTAAAAGTAAACAAACAGTCAATTATTCCAAATGTCTTTCCCACAACAAACAATCGATATACTAACAACATTTCTCTCTCGCTGACATACACATACTCTCTCTCTCTCTCTCTCTCTCTCTCTCTCTCTCTCTCTCTCTCTCTCAAAATAAAAAAAAAATAAAAATAAATAAAAAATAATCCTCCACAATATCAATCAATCTATATATAATAAAAATGCCCAAATTAAAACATCGGATAAAAAAAAAGCTAATGTCTCCATGGATTCTGATTTAACAATGAGAAGACTATAACGAGACCATTAAATGAAAAAAAGAAAAAAGTCCGTAGTATGAGGCTACATCCAACATACCATCCCCGATGGGATATGGATTCCTCGTAAAGAAAGCCGGCCCAATTCTCTGCAGAAGTTATGGTCTGCAAATGTCTGTATGTACGGTCGTGTTCTTGCTATTTCATATGCGTTGTGAAGTTCTGAATCCAGAAATTAGTTCTCTTGATGATGTAGAGAGACGAATCCCAGTTCAGTATCTCTTGTTTTTTCCTTATTATAAATATATATATATATATATATATATATATATATGTATATGTGCGTAAAAATCACAGGAAAACATGATGCTCAGATGCAGAAGAACAACAGGGAAAATGAAAATACGAAATATACGATTAAGTCCTGACTAGTTTCGTGATACTTCTTCAGAGGACTAATTTATTGAGACAGGTTTCTTTACATTTTATAGGGAAAGTAAACGTACGAACATACATATAGAGGCATACACAACAATGACACTCCCATACCAGCTACCTAGGCTGAGGTCAGGTGTTTACTGGGCGGAGATCCAACCTCAT
Organism: Palaemon carinicauda; assembly: GCF_036898095.1. Lineage (NCBI taxonomy): Eukaryota > Metazoa > Arthropoda > Malacostraca > Decapoda > Palaemonidae > Palaemon > Palaemon carinicauda. The sequence goes on along the minus strand of NC_090725.1, from coordinate 61,259,429 downwards.
TAGACACCTGCCGAAGGGTAATTTCTGGTGAAAGGTAAATTATTGTTTTTGATTTTCAATAAAGTTTATTTATATGAATAACGGTAGCCTTATCTATATAAATACATAAGCAAACCTATATGTATATGTAAAACACATCTATATTTAAATATATAAAAAGACTTATACATATGTATACACAGACAGGCATTCATACAAAAACATCCACAATATATACATAGACATATACATACATGTACACATACTGGTATACATACCCAGACACATACATAGACTTACATATAAACTTTTTTTAACACAGGATTAACATGGATATATACATATATATACACATATAGATACACACACACAAACACACACACACACACACACACACACATATATATATATATATATATATATAACATATGCATACATATACACACATATATAGATAAGTACACATATACATATATATATACATATACCCACAAACATATACATATACATATACATAGATATACACACACACATATATATATATATATATATATATATGTATATACATATATATATACATATACACGCATACACATACATATACATATATATACATATATACATATACATATACATACATATACACATACATACATATATATATACATACATATACATATATACACACATACATACACACACTTACATAACTATGCACACACACACACACACACACACATATATATATATATATATATATACATACAACATTATTACTATAAACATATAATCATGTATATATCAATACTTATATCTAGCATAACACAATATAGTGCCAATGTACTTATGCATACTATATAAAATAATTGTACCCTTTAATGAATGGTAGCTTAGGTCTAAATATTAATTTCACTGATACGTTAATTATTCACAATACATTCAATTCTACATTAAGTGGTTAAAGTTTTTTTTATATAAAGCTTACAAATCTCTTCACATATAAAGGCGTCGAGTTTATACATTCCATGTCCAATATTCAAGTTGTTTTCAAAGGTTTCTTTTATGAAACTGGACTCTATGATGTTTCTTTCCACTAAGTTATTTGAATGAACCAATTTCTTTGCACCTGACCAATTAATAGTGTGATTTTTATCTTTAACGTGAACAGAGAGTGCATTATTATCTTGAGCATATCTGACACTTTTCTTATGTTGTTCAATTCTCTTTTCTAGGGCTTTACCAGTTTGACCAATATAGAATTTTTCACAAGCATTGCATGGAATACGATATACACATCCCTTGGTAATGTCAGGCGAATTCTTTATTAAGGCTGTTTTTATTGTATTGTTACTATCAAATGCTACATTTACATTGAAATTTTTCAACATTTGAGGAATTTTTTTAAAAGAATTACAATAAGGCAGTACAAGTAAATTTTGTGTTTTGTAGTTTTTTCTGTTATCATTACCGAAAAAGAGTATTTTTTGCTGATCTTAGTGCATAATCTAACACAATATCAGGGTACTTCAGTTTTTTACCTATTGCTCTAATCTCATGTATTTCATCATCAATATATTCAGGGCTGCAGACTTGAAATACTCTTGAAAAATTAGAAGTAAATACAGATTTCTTAACTTTGTTGCCTTGGTTTGAGTAGTAATGGACATATGCTGAGATATTCGTTGGCTTTCTGTATACACTAAACTTGAGTCTATTGTTACATCTATGTATGCGACAGTACAAAAAAGGTAGGGTACAATTATTCTCCAGCTCCATAGTGAAATTTATTGATGGTACCAAACTATTCAATCTAAGAAAAAAGTTATCTAAATTTTCATTTCCTGGCCACACACATATTATGTCGTCAATATAGCGAAACCATTTTACATTATCAAGTATGATGTTATTTAAGATTCTACTTTCAAAAATTCCATATATAGATTACTCAATACTGAGGATAAAGTGTTTCCCAGAGCCATACCAAATGTTTGTGCATAAAATCTCCCATTGAATTGAAATTCACAATCTTTTATACATAGTTTAATTAATTCTATTAAAGTGTTTTTGGTGAATGGTAGATTCAATTGTCTATTATCTAAGGTTTCAGATAAAAATTCCAACATGTCATCAATAGGTACTGTAGTGAATAGTGAGACTTCATCAAAACTGACAAGCCTACAGGTACTGTTAATCTGTACTTCATTCAGTTTGTTAATCAAGTCTACATTATTTTTAATATTTGAATATGAAATGGTGCCAACTAAAGCATTGAGGATATTCACAAGGTACTTGGATAATTTATATGGTGCTGAACCTACAGAGCTAATTATTGGCCTAGCTGGATAATTTGGCTTTTGAGTTTTAATAGTTCCATACATATATGGCAATGTTGGTGATATTTTACAAACCTTTTATATCAGATCTTCATGCCCTTTTAGTAACTCTTTTCACATTACCAAGGGATGTGTATATCGTATTCCATGCAATGCTTGTGAAAAATTCTATATTGGTCAAACTGGTAAAGCCCTAGAAAAGAGAGTTGAACAACATAAGAAAAATGTCAGATATGCTCAAGATAATAATGTACTCTTTGCTCACGTTAGAGATAAAAATCTTAAAGATAAAAATCACACTATTAATTGGTCAGGTGTAAATAAATTGGTTCATTCAAATAACTTAGTGGAAAGAAACATCATAGAGTCCAGTTTCATAAAAGAAACCTTTGAAACAACTTGAATATTGGACAGGGAATGTATAAACTCGACGCCTTTATAAGTATAGAGATTTGTAAGCTATATAAAAAAAACTTTAACCACTTAATGTAGAATTGAATGTATTGTGAATAATTAAAGTCGCTGTGAAATTAATATTTAGACCTAAGCTACCATTCATTGAAGGGTACAATTATTTTATGTAGTATGCATAAGTATATTGGCACTATATAGTGTTATGCTAGATATAAGGATTAATATATACATGATTATATGTTTATGGTAATAATGTTGTATGTACACACACACATATATAAATATATATATATATATATATATATACTGTATATATATATATATATATATATATGTGTGTGTGTGTGTGTATAGTTATGTATATGTGTCTATGTGTGTATATATGTATATGTATATGTATGTATATATGTTTGCATGTGTATATGTATACATGTATATATATATATATATATATATACATATATATATAGGTATGTATGTATGTGTATGCATGTATATGTATGTATATATATATATATATATATATATATTTATATGTATGTATATGTATATGTATATGCATATGTATATGTATGTGTGCATGTGTATATATATATATATATATATATAAATGTGTGTATGTATATGTGTATATATATGTATATATACATGTTAATCATGTGTTAAAAAACATTTATATATAAGTCTTTGTATGTGTCTATTTATGTATACCAGTATGTGTACACGTATGTATATGTCTATGTATATAATATGCAGGTTTGTGTATGAATGCCTATCTGTGTATACGTATGTATAAGTCTTTTTTATATGTTTATATATAGATGTGTTTTACATATACAGTGATACCTCTACATACGATCTTAATTCGTTCCAGAAACTACTTCGTATGTTAAAACGATCGTATGTTGGAGCAAATATTCCCATAAGAATACATGGTAATCGATTTAATTCGTTCCTTAGCCTAAAAACCCATAATAAATCCTTAATAAATGGCTACACATAATTACACAATACATTAATACAATGTCTGTATAATAAATACATATTACAAACCAAAATAAAGAATAATAATAATGAAATAATAAATAAAAAACGAGTTGTAATGTAACACTTTACCCTAGCGGCAGGCCAGCACAGGTGTAGGGAATTCTACGTAGGAGGAGACGGAAGATCAGCGAGGAGGTAGGGATGGTGACTTTGTACGATAACGTGTACTATAACCTATACTAACTTACACTACTACGTCAACTTTAACTTAACTTAGCTTTTTTTTTTTTCATTTTCATAATTTTTTATTTTTTTTTTAAATTTTTCTTTTCTTATTTTTAATTTTCATCACTTTCAATCGATTCGGTCCTCCTTTTCTTTGCTTCACTTTCTTTCTTTTCATCATGATCACTAGACCGTTTTAGTAGAGATTTTTTAAAGAATCTATCGAGTGAAATTTGCTCTGTACGGCTTTTAAGGATTTTTCTAAAATGCGTTAAGCAAACATCATCGAACTGCGCAACAACACGGCAAACCTGAAGTTTCTGTGGGTGATGCTTGTCGATGAAATCAACAACGTGTTGATGATATGCCAACATCTGTTTCATTTCCGCCGTACCTAAGATTTCGCCTACCTCCTCGATCTCCTCCGACACACTCAACTGCGCTTGGAACTCATCATGCTGCATGGCTTGCAGCTCCTTGAGTTCCTCGGTGGTGAGCTCTTCGTGATGCTCATCGACGAGTTCGGTGATGTCATCTTCATCCACCTCCAGACCCATGAACTTGCCAAGGGATACAATCTCTTCGACGTCTTCCTCGGCGGCAAGCACAGGTTCATTCTCGGGGCCAAAACATTCAAAATCTCTGGGAGCAACAGCATCAGGCCAAAGCTTCTTCCAAGCGGAATTCAGGGTCCGACGACTTACTCCCTCCCAAGCCTGATCAATGATCTTTAAGCAGTGCCCGATATTGAAGTGTCTCCTCCAAAATCCTGCAAAGTTAAGTTGGTGCTTTGCGTGACATTAAAGCACTGCTTAAATAAGTGCTTGGTGTACAGCTTCTTAAAAGTAGAGATGACTTGCTGGTCCATGGGCTGGAGGATAGGCGTGGTATCCGGTGGAAGATACGACACCTTGAGGAATTTGTATTCGTCGATGATATCATCTTCGAGTCCGGGGGGATGAGCGGGTGCATTGTCCAAACAA
>NC_090725.1:61242008-61244508 GCF_036898095.1 Palaemon carinicauda | reverse complement strand
TTTTACCGTTACTATGAAGAGTCTCCGAATTGGTGAATTATGACAATTTTATTGCTAATATATATAAAAGAAGTACCAAAGTACATACTTAATTATTTCTAAAAATGTTTACAATAAACATGCCCCATGAACATAGCTGGAGAAACGAGCATCCGAATAATTGGATTCTACATATGAGCAAAGAAAATAAATCAAAGGTACTGCCACACATAGATAGAATTATATATATATATATATATATATATGTATATATATATATATATATATATAAATATATATATATATATATATATATGTGTATATATATATATACATATATATATATATATATATATGTATATATATATATATATATATATATATATTTATAACGTATTCGTACTCCATACGATAATCATGGAACCAGGCTCTAACAGAATATGGAGCGATGTTAAGCATATGATTCTAAGAGATGAATACTACTTGGATTTATTCCTTCTCGGTGATTTACAAAGATACGAAAATAAATTCCTAGAAGGCTCTTTCAACGTCTATGAATTGGGCAAGATGAAAATCGTCAGAAACACGCAAATGTCACTGTGATTTTAGCCTCACCGAATCCTTAACTCCCATTCATCTAAACTAAAAAGGTATATTGGATATAAAATTGAACGAAGGGAAAGAGATGGACACGTCCCGCTCTTTATGAATAAATTCGAAGTAATTTTGATTTGACATGCATTCAGTAGCTCCCATTCGATTTCTTTTATTTAACGCTTCATTATTGAAAATATGGTTCCATGGACTAAACCGTAATGTTGATGGTGAATAATATTCGTTGATTAAAGATGAAGAGAAATACATTCACCAAAATTGGAATTATGATAACCTTTTATCTCTTTATATATTATTCTTTCCTTTTTTTTGCATATATTGTTTTAACTTAATTTATATTATCGATCATCAGTCATTTAGCAATAGCTGGAAAAAGACTAATTTCTTCAGAATATATTATCGGTTTGTAGTTTACATTATAAATACATATATAGAACTGATATAGAATAACACAAGAGATTTCATTCAATATCTCCAATGCACCATCATCGATTTTAGGCCTCAAGGCAAAACAAAATTATTCCAGCTGATATTGTTAAGCAATTGAAATAGAAAATATATTGCGTTACTGAGCAATATGAATATTCATAAAGGCATAAACAATATTCTTATTATTTTTCCAATTGCGATATTTTCCATTTGAACTGGCTATAAAAATGAAACTTTTGGATATTCCTAAGTATTTTCATATAATATACAAGGGAAAATATATTCCATATATATGAAAATGTTCAGTGGCCCATTCAACAGACTAAATTTGAATTGAAACAACTATAATCATTAAAAAGAAAGCAAATAATCCTGTTCACCTCTTTCAAGGAGTCAATAACTTGTTTCTTCTATTCTGTTATGTTGCTAAAAGTTTGTTTATTTTTTTCTGTACGCGATTTCTGATTTTAGGAAAAATATTGGCTGCAAATGTTACTATTTATTGATCAAGTTAGGTAATATCTAATACCTTGAGTAAAATTTGAATTCATATATAAACTTATATAGTGCCTCGAAATATCCTGATTTATAATTACAGACGTATTTCATACATTTTCGTATTCTATTGAGGATCACATCGTCGACAAAATTCTATGTTAAGAAATATTTAAGACCACTACATACATTCTGATAAGAAACGTTAACACCTCCATAAAAATAAATTTCTATATATGAATTGACTTTCGGATTTTACTTACATATGTAAGTGAAATGTATGTCTGGGTTTCCTGTTTATCTGACCGGAAGGTTTTGTCGTAAATGCATATAGTTAAGGTGAGATGTCAAATACTTTCAAGTGACCATTTCAACTTTGTCCTTTAGGAAACCTTATAAAATTCATTAACAAATCAAAACAACTCTCTCTCTCCTCTCTCTCTCTCTCTCTCTCTCTCTCTCTCTCTCTCTCTTGTGGTATTGTATATCTATTTCTGAAATAAATAAAACATTCTAGAAAATTCAATAGTATTCTGGGAGGAACGAATAATGGTTTATATTTTAATTGCTTTTATATCTCATGATACAAATGGAAATACATCTATAATGAATCCCTTCCCATTTCTAGTTTCTAAATGTAACTAAAGTTTATTAAAAGCTTCATAAAATATTTGAAAATAACTGACAATATTCTTTTGTTGCGCATATCCTTGTTAATTTCAACATTATTTTTTATTTCCAGTGAAAAGAAAAAAACCTGTTACTTATAGGACTTACACATAAAAATCGTGAATATATTTTCTTTTTTCATTAACGGATATTAAATTGATATGCTAATAAAATAAATATCATGATGAAATAAAAAAAAAAAATATATAAAGGAACAGGTTATCAGAGCAATTTGAAGCTGTTAGTATCGGTGATATGAAAATGTAACATAATTTCCTTAATATATATGAAACGCGATTCTAGTTAGATTACC
>NC_090725.1:61234508-61237008 GCF_036898095.1 Palaemon carinicauda | reverse complement strand
TAATATATAACTAAGGGGTATATGTAAAACTATATATTATACATACTTTTTGGTAAGCTATAGACGTTATTATTATTATTATTATTATTATTATTATTATTATTATTATTATTATTATTATTATTATTATTATTATTATTATTATTATTATTATTATTATTATATTTTTTCCAGGTAATTTTCATATTTGAGAAATGATACATATTATCCTTTACGGACACTTTACTTTATTCTTCCTGTTCAAAATTTACTGTACTCGCATATAATATCCGACAATATTAAGGGCAATAACAGAGAAGAGAACCTTCAGATCTAATTTAATTAAATGAATATGTTTCATTTAATATGACTACATTGTTTGAATTTTTTTTTATGTTTTTTTGGCATAAATTGCGTTTAGCCATTCCTAAAGTACATAATTCAGTGAAGTTTTGGATCCTCTTGAATTGACAGATTTTTCGAAGTGATGCTAATGAATATGTCCATCGAAGAATGAATGTGAAGATTTTACGTATATAGTTTGATTAGCAACGAAAACCAACCTTGTAATGTAATACAACGAACAAATATTTAATCATATCCTTATTTAATTTTTTCCATATAGAATTGCCACATATATTTAAATTTTACATAGAAAACTTCAAAAAGAAATTCATAGATTAAAAAAAAAATCATTTCCGTTTCGAATAGCATCTTCCACAGCAAACATAAAATTAACATAATTTACACCAGTTATCAGTTAATTAACTATCGGCACATAATATTAATTAACTAATGAAAAGGTTCGTAAGAAAAGACAAAAAAAATAAATTATCTATTTAAGAAATAAAATATGAACTACAATATCAAGTAAATCGCCGCAAAATGAGGAATTGAAAAAAAAAGATGTTATTTTCTTTCAACAATCCTCACTATATAAATCCCAGAGCACAATAATTTCATCAGCTGGTACCCTTGAAAATGCTATCAAACCTTTCATGTACAGCATCGTTGAAATTTACAATTTACTCATATTAGAGGTTTTTGCCAAATGATAGCCAAGTTATTTCTAAGTTCACTCTCCTCTTTTCATATGTACTGTTTTTTTTTTTTTTTTAATATTAAGCATTTTTCTTCAAAATATTATTTTTCGGTCCTACCATGTTAAACATACTAAGTATATAAATCAATTACTTCAGGGCTTTTTTTTTTTTTATTTCAACAGTTGCATTTATTTCTTATAAATGTGACATGAGAGAAATGTGTCGGAAATTTTACTAACACAACTTACGTCATATAACTGCATGCCAATTTCTTCTTATTTGGTTTAACTAAACTTATAATATCAATTCTAAGTTAAAGTACATTTTCTTTAAGCAGACAATTATGATTTTTTCTTACAATATAAAAATAGCATAATTCTTGCTATGAACAAATTTGGTTCAATCTCAAAACTGCTCCATCATTTTTCTGCTATGTTAGCCATCAGAATTTTTCTTCAAAATCTTTCGTCTATAAGCTTTGCTTGCTCTTCGTGATATAAAGAGAATCTATTTTGATATGTCTTCCATCCCTTCCTCCTTTGAGATATGGAGGCCCGGTTTTTTATCTCTCTCGAACTCTTTGATCCAGTTCTGTCTAGCAGGCAGGTGGGTCGGTGCCTATAAAGATAAGTCAACTGAATGTATCATCGATTTCTCTCTCTCTCTCTCTCTCTCTCTCTCTCTCTCTCTCTCTCTCTCTCTCTCTCACACACACAAACAAACAAACACACACACACTTAATGTCGTCTGGTGACTTTTTCGAGTCCTTGCTCGTCACTTCTTGTGCATTGTAAAGACGTCTTGCAATTATTTTTTTTTCATACTTCTTTTACAAGGGATCTTATTCTCTAATATATCGACAATTTTCTCTAAATTTAATCTAAATGGAATTGGAAACATCTGATGAATCCATTAAAAAAATTTCTAGATCTAAAACGAAAAACACTCGTATATCGGAGAAGGGTCAAGGATTTTTACACGCTTTTTGTGCAAAATTTTCCTAGATACTTATACACGATATTGTAATTACGGTTTTGAGATTGCCTTTTCATTTGATCTTTTCATATCTTTCATTTTTTTTTTGATGGGGGGCGTTGTCAACTATTGCTGACTTTTCTATCTTGCTTCTAAATGTGAATTTCTTACAAAATTGTAACTTATAAATATTATCTAATATAATTTCTAGTCCCTCCTTGTATAGTGTGGAGAAAATTTTGTCTATAAATATAAAGGATTCAATTTCAACTTTATCACAGTTAAATTTTTTCTACTGGTTGAATTACCTTCATTAATCATTATACTGCATAACTTTGTTTTGAATATGCTGTATTTATTATAATTAATAGCCCAGCTGCAAACCTACTAGATTCCCCTTGGTGCTCCAACACTATAAATAGCCTAATAGGTAAACCAAATGAGAGAAAAAACGATTAAAGTATATATTACAATTACCCCAAAAAATATATTATAATCAGGAT
>NC_090725.1:61222008-61229508 GCF_036898095.1 Palaemon carinicauda | reverse complement strand
ACAAGTGCTGTTGCCGGGGTACTAACGGCCAGACCAACATAGACAGGTGCTGACTCACCCGGTGGCATGCCGACTGTACCAGTTCTGCCGGGTGCTAGCCTGCCGGCCATATGCCGGCCGGACCTTGCCGGCGATGGTACTGGTGGAAGGATGGAAGCCTGAATGATACATTCTCCCCTTCCATTTGAACCTTCTTTCTAGGGAAAGGCAGTAAATTAGATATATACATCCTTATTTGATCTATACATACACAGTAATAAGGCAGTCCTTCACTCCATGCTTTCTCTCTCTCTATTAGCTAGCATGCTGGCCGGGCTGTTCCGGCAGGGACTAACTATGCCGGCTATATACCGGTTGAATTACAGTATATGTTTATACAGTAGAATTACAGTATATGTTTATACAGTAGAATTACAGTATATGTTTATACAGTAGTAAGTATATTTGCAGTATAGCATATACTGCAGATAGAAAACTATTGTATATATTATACTAGTAGTTATCCTACAATATATCTTGGGTATCCTTGCCCAGGTGTTTGGTGAGACTAATCCTATATTGAAAGAATAGAATTTCTTCAATATTCTAATTGGAAATCAGTTTACGTTTCACCTTGCAATATTAAATAAATTAAAGGGCCGGTGGCAGTACAATTTCTATCCTTAAAGGTTAGAACCCTTATCCTTGAGATTCCCTGATCAGGAAACTCTATGGTTTTAATATTGGAAGGGAAGGCCACGGCAAATGGGCTGGGTAGGATACATGAAAATATGTCTTTTATATTTCCTAGTCCAGTCGGTGTCATGTCGGCTGGACCGTGCCGCCAGTTGCTAGCCATACTGGTAGCACACTGGCTGAACTACAATATATAATTATACAGTAGTCGGTATTTTGCAATATAGTATATACTGCAAACAGAAAACTATAGTATGATTATACAGCAGTTAATTTCTAACATATCTTGAATACCCTTATGTTGGCTTTTGCTGAGACAGATCCTATATTGAAAGAATAGAATTCCTTCAATACTCTGATTAGAAATCAGTTATCCTTACCCCACAGTGTTAAATAATTAAAAGGGGCAGTGGCAATGTACACTTTTTCTACCCTTAGGGGTTAGATCCCTTTCGTTCGAGTTGCCTTGATAAAGGAAACTCTTTATAGTTAATACTGAGTGGAGGTAACAGCAAGTATGTGTTTCTTACTATCCCCTTCTAGCTTTCTACCCTAAGCTATTTTAGTTAAAAGATGACTTTTACTTATTGCTTATCATTGAGATAATCAATTGTATACTAATTTTTAGCCTCCATTATCCCTTTCTAGCTTACTATCTTAAGCTATTTTAGTTAAAGGATGAAATTTACATATTGCTTATCAGTGAGATAATCAATTGTATACTCATTCTGCTTTCCTTTCTTTACAGGAGGAACCTCCGAGGACATGTGTTGCAGTCTTCTGCAATATTAAGAGCAAGTACTTTCATGGTCAAAATACATGCAGGTTTCATGCCCCTGCAAAATAATTTCCGCATCCCTGCAATATTGGGACTCCCAAGTTTGCAACATCTGTCGGACCTTAGTGTCCAAGGGTTTTGATAATCCCAAGTCAATGGAGTCTCGGGATGCAGCTCGTAAGAAACTATGCAATTGGGTAAGAGGGTTCCAGAAGATCTTTCCGGGACCATACCTACCTAATGATAGGATGCGTTGCTCACTATTCCCGACAGCAAGTAGGGAAATAGTGGTGCCTAAGAAACAATTCACACCTCCCTGCGTCCAGATAGCCTTTGGGACGGAGGGCAGGAAGCCCCCGGGAAGAAGTCGACAATGTCGTTTCGGAATTGCCTCCGTGTGTGCCTGCTCTGGAGCTGTTAACCTCGATATCTTCACCTTCTACCCCTCTATTAGACAAAATGGACCAGTTACTGGCATATATTAAGGGTCTAATGGAAAACTTTTGCAAACAATACGAAACAGAGGAAGCGAAACTCAAGATAGAGCTCTGTGAAGCTCTACTTGTCGCTCCCCAAGGGTCATACAAGAGACCCAGAGACCAAGACCTTCCAACATGCTCCAAAACCAATCCCTGGAGGTATGCGGAGCTTATGCCGATTTTAGACGGCTAACTCTACATCTCGTAGAAGATGGGTGCTGTTTCTTTAGACGAAATCCAGTTTTGGCCAAGCTTTATCGCTTTCCCTAATTGCTTCATTCGACTGAAGCATGAACCAATGTCAGGAAAAGAAATGGAAGTGAAGTAGGTCATAATTCTCGACCATGATAAGGCACAGGTTATCTTGTCAAGTAGCCTGAGAAAGGCGGATTACTCGGTGTCGAAAGTGTTCGTACTAAGTAACAGACACCCTACATTTTTTTATCCGGTTTCAATACCATTCCCCTTTACATGGAAGGCATTTAAATCTGTTGCCAAGGCAGTGGAGGCCCACAAACCATGTCCTACACTGGAGGAGTGCAAGCCTCTGTCACTAGCATTACCCATGCAGCAGAAGGATTGAAAAGAAGTCCACTTAACCTTTTCAGTGGGGAAACCAGATGCGGACTGCTGGACGACAGTTTAGCGAGAATCTCCCTAAACTTTCTGAGTTTCTTTTGTGCAAGGAACAAGAGACAAAGGAGAGACTTGCAGCCTCCCTATCCTTATAGAAGTGCAGAGAGTTGTGTTCAGCCCATCAAAGTACTCTAGACAGGCTCATGGTCTTGGCCAAAATGCCTATGGTCACCTTAGTAAAAGACCTATATGCCTTTATGAAGGCTAGGAGAGCCTGTAGGAAGTTCATGTTCGCTGCTGCAACAGTGAAACATGAAACCAGGAAGCTGATATCTTCCAGCATCTGGGGTAGAGACCTCTTTTCAAACGAGGTAGTCAAAGAGGTGATTGAGAAAGCCATCACGAAGAATACGGGACTTCTCCAGAAGTAGGGTATCTCTTCAAAGAGAAAGTGTTTCATGGATGTGGGTCCACAACCTAAAAGGAAGACGTGAAAGTCTAGAATTTTTCCTCGGGCTGTTCAGCAACATCCCACAGTTACGATGACTGCAGTGCCGCAGGCAGGCGGTCGAAGGAGTAAACCTTCTGATCAGTCAAACCAAAGGGATGCGTCTGGTAGTTCCTTCAGGATCGCTGGACCTTCAATCCTCGGGTCCAAGGCCTAATAAAGATGGGACTAGGATGGAAAATAGACATGCCTCCACCATCATTTACTCAACTCTTCCTACACCTCAACCCCGTTCTAGAAGAGTATACCTTAGAGCTCTAGTGCGTACAGGTGGTAAGGAAAGTATAGTCCATCGAATTCCAGGGAAGGCTGTTTGGTGTTCACAATATGGACTCAGGAAAACTCAGTCATTCTGGACTTGTTGCCACTCTACAAGTTCAAATGAAACAGCAAGTTCAGCATGTTAATCCTTCTGAACATAAGGACCCTATTTCAAAATGGGGTGTTCACAGTCTTGTCAGACCTGAAAGATGCCCATTGGCAGCTTCCAGTCAGTCGCCCCTTCTCCTCCTACCTAGGATTCAGGTTACAGAGGATAACGTATGTCCTAAGAAAGATACTTGTCGGACTAAACACAGTCCTAAGTATCTTCACGGAATTTGCGGACAGTCACGCAATAACCAAGCCTAGAAATGGTTCAGGTAACAAAGTACCTAGACGAAAGGCTGGTGCGGGCAGCACCCGAAGTGGCTGGTCTACGAGCAGCCAAGGAAGTGATCTGGTTCCCGGAACATTGGGGATGCAAAATCAGCTTCAAGAAGTCTCGAATCTCTCCAGCTCAAAGGCTTCAATGGTTAAAAAGCCATCAAAACCTGAGGTAACACTGGCTCTCCTTTCCCTTACGGATGTAAAAGGAGATCTCAGGGTCGGTCAAGAGACTATGGTAATCAGTCAGGATTCCAAGACGCTAACAGGAAAGAGTTCTGAACTCTCTCCAGTTTGCAATAGTGACAGACCCAGTGCTAAGAGCACAGCTGAAAGATGCGTTAAGAGTCTAGAGAAGATACGCATCAAACGCTCGAAGAGTTCTAAAATGACCCATATCGGTCTTTCTTTGTTCGCTTCCCAAACAATGGTTAAAGGCCAAAAGCCTCGACTATTGAAGATCATCCGCATGGATGCCTAATCGGGAGAATGGGGTGCTCACTCTCATCAGAAGAAAATCCAAGGGACTTGGTCATTTCTATCCACGGCCATGGTAGTCCTGTCGTTGTCGTGGAAACTCTCTCCTCGCAGATCAGACCTCCTCAGGCTGATCTGGGACATCGAAGCGATAATGAGACGTCGGAACCGACAAGGCTTGAGAGCGTCTCATATAGTTCAGGTGATGTTAGCTATCCATTGCCTAAAAGGATTGCACCTATCAGCATCTCATGTCCAATCGATCCGCAATGTGACAGTGGATACTCTACTCAGACTCAAGCCAATAGAGTTAGAATGGTCCACAGAAGCAGAGACCTATTATATACCAGATAGGAATAAGTCCCCGAGCTGCAGATCGACCTCTTCGTGACGAGCGTCATCAAGAAACTACCTCGATATGTAGCCCGATACGAGGATCCTCTAGAGGAGATAACAGACACTATGTCTCTAGTATGGAAGGGATGGACTCAAGAATTCCGGTTCATCCCATCTAATCTCCTGCTGAAGGTCCTCAACATGCTGAGATCCTTCCAGGGAGGGGTAACTCTGGTGGCTCCCAAATAGCCCAAGAGCAACTTGTTCCCTCTAGTGAAGGAACTGAGGCTGAGGCTGGCCCTAGTAATGAACCCAGCTCTATCTCAGAGGGTTCAGAAGTTAATTGCCTTCGATTTATCACAGAGAGCACAAACCCTTTCTTTCATGATTTTCTGGCCCTTGCGGTTAGGAAAAGATTTAGGATCTCAGAAGGCAATATAGAATTCTTAGAAGAATACAAGTCTAAGTCAACTAGAAGACAATATAAGTTATCTTGGAAAAAGTGGGTTGCTTTTGTAAAAGCAAAAGGACCGAAAGAAATTTCAATGAACTTCTGTCTGTCCTTCTTTGTCGACCTTCATAATGAAGGTCTGGCAGCCAACACGATAACAACGTGCAAGTCAGCCTTGACTAGACCTCTTCTATATGCCTTTCAAGTGGATCTGGTGAATGAAATCTTTAATAAGATTCCGAAGGCATGCGCAAGGCTTAGGCCTGCAGCACCTCCAAAGCCCATCTCATGGTCTTTGGACAAGGTTCTACAGTATGCCTCATCTGTGAACAATGAAGATTGTTCCCTCAAGGATCTAACCCAGAGGGTTATTTTTCTGTTCGCTATAGCCTCTGGGGCAAGAGTTAGTGAAATAGTAGCCCTGTCTAGAAATGAGGACAACATTCAGTTCACAGAAGCGGGAGAACTGAATCTCTTTCCTGATCCAACCTTTCTCGCTAAGAACGAGCTACCCACTAAGAGGTGGGGTCCCTGGAGAATCTGCCCTCTGAAGGAAGATGTCTATGTCCTGTAGAGTGTCTAAAGGTCTATCTTCGTAGAACTTCAGACTTCAGGGGAGAACAGCTCTTCAAAGGAGAAACCTCTGGATCAAACTTATCCCTAAAACAACAGAGGGCGAAGCTCACCTACTTTATTCGCAGAGCAGATCCCGACAGTACACCCGCAGGTCATGAACCAAGGAAAATGGCTTCATCACTAAACTTTTTCCAGTATATGGACTTTGAGCGTCTTCGCTCATATACTGGATAGAAATCATCCAGAGTGTTCTACAAACACTATGCTAAGCAGATCCATGAACTGAAGCATTATGTGGTGGCGCGCAGGTAGTGTATTGAAACCTGTCGTCTAATTAGTGCAATGAACAGTTAATTGATTTGGGACTATCAATTAAAGGGAAAAGGTGTCAACACTTATGGAGTGATACCCTTCAAGTGAGTGTTACCATGGTGACACTAAGTCTGGTCAAAATCTCGGGTGTGGAATTATACAGATAACATTTGTGCTGTGTGTACATAGTACACAGTGTTGATAGGATACAACACTTACATAAATTATAAAGGAAAAATTTATGAAAATTTTTCAGTCTTAGAGTGGCACTCACCATTTCTTCCCTTTCAAATGGGGAAATAATTTCTGTATACATTGCACGTTTAATTCCTTTATCATGTTACGTTCGTTTAACTTGTTATTTCATTTAGACATTTATTTGAAATAAATGTCTCTTAGAACGTAATTGCGTCCTAATTCGCCCAGAAATTTGCATATTTAAGATGCCAGAGTTCTTTGACTTACTCATGTAAGTAAACCTCATATCATTGTATGCTTACAAACAATGGATATAGTGGACACTGATATTGTTCTGACAATATATACAAACCGTGAGAACGTTTGTATACCCAATGAATACTTATGTTTGTTCATACAATATATACTAACCTTGAGGCCCATTTTCTAACGTCTAGTATGACTCTTTCCTGTATGGGCAGGAAGCATTAACATTTTTTATGATTATTGATAATGACGGATAATGGTAACGTCATTTGTCTCAAATGGTCCAGATGACCATAGAAAAATTGTCCCAAGGTTAAGACACAGATGAAAATCCAAAGATACAGTAATACTCTGGTACACTTCCATCAGGAGGACATGGCTTGGTCCCAAAAAACGGATTTTAAGCGAAGCGAAAAATCTATTTTTGGGTGACATAGCCATGTCGCCCTGGTGGACCCAACCTCCTTTTCTATGGAAAAGGTCCTCGCAGAATATCTCTCTAAACTATTATATCTGTAGCATCATGCTCAATGCTACAAAGAATGTCCGCCATCTTGGATATGGCGCCATCTTGATACTCAATAGTAGTATGGGATATAGGGTAACCTTGATAACAGCTCCCATTCCAAAATTGTCACTCTTCCCCTAGAAGTGAAAACACTATTCGGGGTGAAGATCGCTATGTGTCGTATCAAGATATACGTCCCCTGATTTATGCGATATCCTTAAGAGAATGTTAAGGATATTCGCGCCAGGAGTTAAAATTCTGGACACCTAAAGGTAAATTGTCTGGGGATATCACTGTAAGACATATATCCCTTGGAAGCTACTATTAGGGACCTTCCATCGGGACGACATGGCTATCTCACCCAAAAATGTATTTTTCGTCGCTAGAAATCCTTTATATATATGTATATATATATATATATATATATATATATATATATATATATATATATATATATATATATATATATATATATATATATATATATATATATATATATACATATATATATATATATATATATATATATATATATATATATATATATATACATATATATATATATATATATATATATATATATATATATATATATATATATATATATATATATATATATATATATATATATATGTGTGTGTTTGTGTGTGTGTGTGTGTGTGTGTGTATATATATACCTTGAATTTTAACTTTCATATTCACATTAAATGTGAAGAAGAAAACTTGCTACGCAAA
>NC_090725.1:61194508-61207008 GCF_036898095.1 Palaemon carinicauda | reverse complement strand
TTTTTCTGTCTTTTAGTGTTATTCTCATCATTAGTTCCCATATTTCTTAGCTTATGCTCTAACACTTTAGTAAGGCTCCAATTTTCGGATGCCTAAGTTATTACTGGCCGGATTGTTTGTTTATATACTTATCTTTTAATAGAAAGGGGTATTTCACTTTTCATAATCATATTTTGTTTAACAAAAGCTCACTAGTTTATGTTCATCCTCCATAAATAGTGTTTATATATATATATATATATATATATATATATATATATATATATATATATATATATATATATATATATATATATATATATATATATTTATATACATATATATATATATATATATATATATATATATATATATATATGTGTGTGTGTGTATTATATATATATATATATATATATATATATATATATATATATATATATATATATATATATATATATATATATGTGTATATATATATATATATATATATATATATATATATGTATATATATATATATATATATATATATATATATATATATATATATATATATATATATATATATATATATATATATATATATATATATTAATATATATATATATATATATATATATATATATATATATATATATATATATATATATATATATATTAATATATATATATATATATATATATATATATATATATATATATATATATTAATATATATATATATATATATATACATATATATAACGGATTTTGAGCGAAGCGAAAAATCTATTTTTGGGTGAGATAGCCATGTCGTCCTGATGGAAGTTCCTATAGGGTAGCTTCCTAGGGTATATTACAACTACGGCGATATTCCCAGAGAATTTACCTTAAGGTACCAGAATTCTAACTCCTGGAGCGAGTATCCCTCGTGAAAGGGATATCGCGACATATCAGAGGACGTATTCTAGACACGTCACATGGCAATCTACGACCTGAACAGAGATTCGTCTCGTAGGAGGGAGATTGACGAGATACGAATTCGGGAAAGAAAAAGGGGAGCCGCTCCCAAGGCTTCCCTATCCCCCGATTCGTATGCGTGCCTGGCGCCAATCCTGGCGCCATCTGTATTCCTTGTAGCGTACACGAGGTGCTACAGATACTGTATGTAGGGAGGGGTCCTACAGCCCTTTCTTAGAAAGGCAAGGGCGGGTCCATCAGGACGACATGGCTATCTCACCCAAAAATAGATTTTTCGCTTCGCTCAAAATCCGTTTTTTGGGCTCAAGCCATGTCGTCCTGATGGAAGTGTACCAGAGCATTACTGTATCTGTGGATTCTCAGAACGTGCCGTACTCCCCGGAGGTAATTTTTTCCCGGTCGACTAGACCTAGAGACCTAAGATGTTACCGTTATACATCTTTTCAACTAACTATAAACTATGTTAGAGCTTCCTGCCCCCTACAGGGAAGAGTCCTACTAGACTCTGGAAAAGTCTCGAAGAGTACATATATCTATGTACGAATACCAGGCAAGCTAATATAGTGGTCTCGCCCTATATTAAGTAAAGCATAGTTTGTAAAGGACCACTGCGTCAATATGAAATATCGACCAGTTTTCCGCACAATACTTGTATTGGACAAAGGTTTTATATCCGCATAGGAGGAAAACCAATGCAACATAGCTTGCATAAAGGAACAATTTTATTAGAATTATCCCAGATAAGGTACATAGAATGAATGCTCAATTATACCAGTAAATTGACACAGGTGAAGGAGACGCAAGGTTCTCAAGAACCAGATTATTGACAGGCAATAAATAGACAGGTTAACCACAATTATATATATATGTATATATATAAGAAGAGGATAACCCAAAACTTTAAGCATAAGTATGATAGTAAACAGGGCTTGTTTGTCTGAAAGAAAAACATTAGATGCCACTTTTAAGATACCGAGGTATCAAAGTCATAAAAGCCTGTATTACAAATCAATGACATTAGCGTTAGAAACGCTCGGCACACATGTCTGCACTTATGCTAGGTTCACCTTCGGAAATGGAACAGTCTGGATGGGCAACACAGTGCCCTCACTTAGTTTGTAGTACAGTATGTAACTACACACTCACCCTGGAATTAATCGTCCCAATTAAGACCACTGTTCCTCGCAGAGTTAAACAGTAGGGTTAACACCGCGACCCACTGCTACCACAGATCTCTTTTAGTTCCTCTACTTGCTTCGCATAGTGGCGAAAGAACACTCTGGAAGACTTCCAGCCAGTGTATGAACGGAGATGTTCAAAATCCATGCAATTAAAGAAATTTAAGAATGAGGCAACTTTCCTCGGATCGTGACCTGCGGGTGTATTGTCAGGATCCGCTCTGCGAATAAAATATGTGATTTTTGCTCTGAGTTGATTCAGAGATAAATTTGAGCCTGATGTTTCTCCCCTGAATAGTTGACCACCCTTGAAGTCTGAAGTTCTATGAAGATAGACCTTTAGGCATTCTACTGGACATAGAGATGCATCTTCTTTCAGAGGGCAGATTCTCCAGGGACCCCACCTGTTGGTGGGTAACTCATTCTTGGCGAGAAACGTAGGATCCGGAAACAGGTTCAGTTCTTCCCCATCCAGGAACTGAACACGACCTGCCTCTCTCGAGAGGCTACAATTTCACTAACCCTGGCCCCGGACGCGAGTGCAAATTAGGAAAATAACTTTTTGTGTCAAATCCTTTAACGCACATTCTTCATTGCTCAACAGAGAAGCGAAATGAAGAACTTGTCTAAAGACCATGAAATGGGCTTTGGAGGTGCTGAAGGTCTGAGCCTAGCACAGGCTTTCGGGACTTTATTAAAGATCTCGTTACCTAGGTCGACCTGGAAGGCATATAGAATGGGTCTTGTCAAAGCAGACTTACACGCTGAAATCGTGTTCGCTGCCAACCCTTGACCATGGAGGTGGGGAAAAAAGATAAGCAGAAGTCTGTCAAGATCTCCTGCGGAATCTTCGCCTTGACAAAAGGCCACCCATTTTCTCCAAGATGACTCATATTGCCTTCTAGTAGATTTGCATATATATTCCTCAATGAAGTCTATACTGGCTTTCGAAATCCCGAAACGCTTTCTCACCGCTAGGGAGAGAAAATCATGAACTGCAGGGTCCGGGTTTTCTGTAATGAAGCGCAGACAGATGACTTCTGGACTCGCTGGGTCAGAACTGGATCTGGTAGTGGTACAAACTTCAGCTACAGTTCCAATGCCAGGAGGAACCACACGCTGTTCGGCCACTTGTGGGCCACTATTGCCGCTACCCTTTGAAGGATCTCAGTTTGTTGAGGACCCTCAACAGAAGGTTGTGAGGAGGGAACAGATAAATCTTGGACCATCTGTTCCAGTCGAGGGACATCGCGTCCACTGCTTCCGCTAAGGGGTCCTCGTACGGGGCACGTACAGGGGCAACTTCTTGTTGTCTTTCGTCGCAAAGAGGTCTATCTGCAGTTCTGGGACTGATTCAGAATGAAGGAGAATGATCCTGCGTCTAAGGACCATTCCGACTCTATCGGTGTGAACCTGGATAGAGCGTCCGCTGTCACATTGCGGACTCCTTGAAGGTGAACTGCCGACAGGTACCACTTCTTCTTTTCCGCCAATCGGAAGACGGCCAACATCACCTGGTTGAGAGATGGTGACCTCGATCCTTGTCAATTCAAGTATCTTACAACTACCTCGCTGTCTATTACCACTTTATGTGGAACGAATGACGCGGGGAGACTTTCTTTAAGGTAAGGAGCACTGCCCTAGCTTCTAGAAAGTTTTATGAGAAAGGTCTTGAATAGCCTGGACCAAGTCCCCTGGACTTTTTTCCGATGAGAGTGACCTCCCCATCCCTCCTTTGAGGCGTCTGAGTGAATCGTCACCGACGGGGGAGGTGGCTGAAGAAGAACCTGACTTCTTTAGATGTCTGGCTTGGGACCAAGGCCTGAGAAGAGTACTTAGCCGAAGCGGCTGGTCTTCTCAGATCTCTTCACGCGTTTGATGCATAACTTCTCCAAACTCCGATTGCATCCTTTAGCTGTGCTCTTAGCACTGGGTCTGTCACCGAAGCAAACTGGAGAGAGCGCAGTACTCTCTCCTGCTCGTGTCTTGATATCCTTTCGGAATCTTGAAGTCTCTTGACAGAACCCGCTATCTCCTTCCTTTTCTTCGCTGGGGTGGAGAAACGGTGTGACAAAAGGTCCCAGTGGATCTTAGCCACTGGAACTTTTGAGATGGAGAAAGTCGAGACTTTTTCTGTTGATCTTGAAGCCTAGGTACTCTAGGAACTGGATCACTGACTGGAAGCTTGCAAGCATTCTGTCTCGGATGCTGCCCACACCAACCAGTCGTCCAGGTAGGCTACTACCTGAATTCCCTTTAGGCGAAATTGTTTGAGAGCTACGCTCGCAAGCTTCGTAAAAATCCTTGGGGCTATGTTTAGCCCGAATGGCATGGCTCCGAAGGCGTATAGTCTTCGCTGTAGCCTGAACCCTAGGTAGGGGGAGAGTCGATGGCTAATTGGAATGTGCCAGTAGGCATCTGACAAGTCTATAGAGACGGAATATGCCCTCTTGGGCAGTAAGGTCCTTATGTGTTGCAGTGTTAGCATTTTGAATTTGCAATTCACTATGAACTTGTTAAGTGGCGACAAGTCCAGAATGACTCTGAGCTTTTCCGAGTCTTTCTTGGGAACACAAAACAGCCTCCCTTAGAAATTGATGGGCTTCACCCTTTTTCTCCAACCGTTCTTGAACGTACTCCTCCATAACGGGGGTGGAGTGTTGGAAAAACCGAAGGTACGGGGGTGGAGTGCTGTACCAGCTCCCGCCCAATCCATTCTTGAGTAGGCTGTGGGCCCAGGGATCGAAGGTCCACCGATCCCGAAATTTCAGAAGTCTCCCTCCTATCGGTATCACCTCACTTGGACTGCCGTCCTGAGGTCTTGCCTTCCTGACCACGACCACCCCTGAATCCCCTTCCCCTTGAGGGGCGTCTAGACGAGCCTCTGGCTGCTCCTCTAGGCTTTGCTCGGAAGGAAGTAGACTGCCCTTCGAACGCTGGGGTGAAAGCCGTGGACTGTGTCGACACGGCCTGGGGTACCCACTGAAAGGTGGTCGGGGTTTGTGCCACGATCTGGGGCACTGGGGGCAATGGCAATTGCAGTTGCTGTTGCTGTCTAAGAGGCTTGGCTGGCCGAGACGGTAGCCTAGTCCTCATAGTCTTCCTCTTTGGTTGAGGACCCTCATCCGGGGAAGACTTTCTTTTGATAGCCAGGTCCCACTTCTGGAGAAGGTTTCTATTCTCCAAGGTGGCTTTATCAAAAACTTCTTTGACCAAGTCGGTAGGGAAAAAGGTCTTTTCCCCAAATGTTGGAGGAGATTAGTTTCTTTAGCTCGTGCCTCACTGTAGCCAAGGTAAACACGAACTCCCTACAAGCTCTCCTTGCCTTGACGAAGCCATAAAGGTCCTTCGTCACTGTGGCCAGATGAGGCTTGGCCACTACCATGAACATTTCATGGACCTTGGGGTCACTTGCCATCGTCTCGAGAGTAGTCTGAAGAGACATTGAGGCAGTCAGTCTTTCTTTTGTATCGAACTCACTTCGCAAAAGAAAGTCAGACAGCTTAGGGAGGTCCTTGCCGAACTGACGTCCGGCAATATCAGCCTCCAACTTTCCCACTTAGAACGTAAGATGGACGTCCTTCCAATCTTTGTGGTCCATAGGCAGGGCCAGCGACAAGGGTTTACACTCCTCTAGGGAGGGGCAAGACTTGCCGGCCTCGATTGCTTTTAGTACAGCCAGAAACCCTTTCTGTAAAAGGGGGAAGGCTCTAGTAGGCGAGGACACAAAGGAAGGGAGCTTCCTATTCAATGCAGCTACCTTTGAGTTAGAGAAGCCCCTCTCTTTCATCGAAGATGAAAGTAGAGCTTGAGCCTTAGCATGGTCATCACTATGACCTCCTTCGGCTCTGCCTCCTCCTTTGAAGCTGGTTCCTTCCTCAGCCGGACATAACAGTCCGGATATGGTGCCTTGCTGGGCCAGAATTCCACCCTCCAGGGGAACTGAGCCCAGCATATCCGAGATGACGATCTTTCCAGTCGTCATCGACATGTGCTCAGCATACCTCCATGGGTTAGCATCCGAGCACAAAGGAAGGTCTTTCACATTGAGCTTTTCTGGGGCCCATGTGATTCTGCAAGGCACTGCATTCGCAGTTCCATTGCAGCCGCCTTCTCCTGATTCTCCTTCTGCATTTGTTGGATCATTCCAACAATAGAAGAGAGGGCCTGTCCCAGCTCTACTGGGAGACCGGCCGATGTAGAGGGACTTGAACTTCATCCTGGGCTTCTGCAAGGAGGTCTTCCTCCTGACACCCGTCCACATCAGATATCCTGTCATTTAGCTGGATGTCTTGCATCGCGACCGCGACTTCAGCATCCACCTGGATCTGAACTTAGGGGATCTCCTCTTGAGGCTGGGGAATCACTGCATCAGCTGATGCCTTAGGGAAAAGATACGCCCTCATCTTCTCACTTGGAAGATAAGGGCCAGAAGTGTACTTTTGGAAGCCCCTTACCCAGGTACGAAGCTTCTTCCTAGCTATTTAAATGTCTCATTAATCAGGTTAGTGCACACAGTACATACCTGAGGGTCCCAATACCGGAGATCATCCTTGGAGACAGCGTATGCTGCGTGTCTCCTACAAAACTCATGTCCGCAGAGGTTCTTGCTGCTGACATTGCAGAAAGCACTTCCCCACTTCGGAGTGTCCTTCTGTAAAGAGAAGAAATTTCCATGAGTATCAAGTGAACTATGTATCACTGGATATGCATAGTATAGCATAACAATTCAGAAATTAAAGACACACACTTGTGTTTCCCTCACAACCCATTGCTGCAGCCTTCCAGATAATAAAATCAAAATGGTTTATCTCTAATAGAGTAACCAGTGCAAAGTTTCCAGAGGAAACAGGTGGAGCTCACACCTAGGCAATGATTTTAAAATCCGGGATAATAGACAGGGAAGAACTCTGCTTCTTGTCTGAAGGCAACAGCAAAGGGCCGTGCAAGAAAACACAATAGTGTTAGAAGATACAGTGCTGTACCTAAACTTTTACTATAGTTTTCTTCTTACTGTATATGCTATACAGAAGAATACTAGTACAGTATAGGAGGATGTGTGCCGGCCTGCCTTTGCCGGCCGGCACACACCACAATTAGCTTTAAAGTATACTACTTAACAGCTATAGGGCGGCAGCCCTCTGGTTCAAATGCCTGTGCTGGCGGCAGCAGCTGCCGGCCAGCAACAGCCAGTGTTGGCCGGCAATGATTGCCGGCCAGCAACTACACAAGGTAGTACCCAGCTGCCGGCCACACTCTTGGTGACCGGCAGACAAGGACTGACATAAGCCGGCCGGCAAAGGTACAAGACCGATGCCAGCCGGCAGCAAAAGAACCAGAAGACTACACCTGCCCGGCAGCCGGGACAGGTACAGCACTAGAAGAAAATAGAATGGATGCCGGGATAAGAGTGTACACAACCCCCCAAGCCCGGCAACCGAAAGAGTGCATATAAGGAAGGGGAGAAACTTAATTCAGGCTTCCTTGATCAATGCCGTCCGGCTCTGCCGGCAGGCATGGATGAGGGACCAAGAGAGGTCCGGGCAGCACTCGAAAACATAAGACCCTTGCCGTCCAGCATCTCTGCCGGCCGGCAATGGGCTTAGTCAATTCCACATCCCAACCTATACTAGGTCCAGAAGTAGAATGACATACAGTACAGTAATACCCCTGCCGGCCAGCTCTGCCGGCCGGCAAGGTACAGTACAGTAATGGCTAGGCCATTACGGAGATAAAGGGGGAAGGGACAAGAGGGTCCTGCCAACCTTGCTTTAGTGACAGATCACCCGCAGCCAAGAACTTTGTCTTAGCCTAAGGGAGATCTAAGGGAAAGGGCCAGCACAGTAGTATAATACCTGCCAGCTTCCAGAGCACCAAAGCAAGGAAGGCGTTGCTACTCCCAAGGGAAGATTTTATCCTCCCCGAGAACAGCAACAGGACTTAGTCTGGTCGATCACACAAGAAGGAATCATAACTACAGAAACCTTCGATAGTGACCTAAGGGAGCTAAGCTCCCTTTGTAAGTGTTAGGTCAGCGAGGGAGACTCTGCCCCAAGCCAGACAACACGGACTCAGACTAAAAACTCTGTTGTTCTGTCCCTCTTTGAACCAGACTCTGCTGGAACAGGAAGGTACAGTAACACCCTAGTATAGTTTTATCGAAAATAAATTCGGAAAAAACCACTTAGGGATAAGCCCAAGGCTTAAACAGAGGGGAAAGGGATTGCATACCTTCTCCGAAGAAAAGAAAGCAACCGGGGAGTATAATAAAGTATACTAAGGCTCCATAAGCAATTAGCCTAGGCACCAAGAGAATCGATTACCTGATTCACCGAAACTCTCACGTATACAATCTTGGAAATATTCCACACAGTCTAAAATGTATAAAATATAGCCTAAAGCTTCAATAAAATTTTAATTACACTCGGAAAAACCAAAATCATGCATTAAGTACTAGGACCAAACGACTAGGCTACATGGCCTAGCGTAGGCCAGAATGGCGAATACTTCGCCAAATAATACTAAGCACGAAAGGAAATCCTATGTAAAGCTAACTAGCTAAAATTTATTAAGCAAAACAACCAGGAATGTCACTCTGACTAACTAATTTATACCTAGCGAGTGACAGTGTCCAGGACACCTCTGGTAGGCTACGGCTCTTGTATCAAAGATTAATCCTATTAATCACTCAAAATTTTACCAAGAGCCTACATTTATACATAACAGACACTATACTCAACTTATCCGAGGTCAACGAAGACGAAGAAGCCATGAAAAGCTGAATAAATCCAAGATTTGCGAGAAAAACAGGAAAAAAACACCGAGTTGTTAAGCTACGCAAAAAGGAATACAGATGGCGCCAGGATTGGCGCCAGGCACGCATACGAATCGGGGGATAGGGAAGCCTTGGGAGCGGCTCCCCTTTTTCTTTCCCGAATTCGTATCTCGTCAATCTCCCTCCTACGAGACGAATCTCTGTTCAGGTCGTAGATTGCCATGTGACGTGTCTAGAATATGTCCTCTGATATGTCGCGATATCCCTTTCACGAGGGATACTCGCTCCAGGAGTTAGAATTCTGGTACCTTAAGGTAAATTCTCTGGGAATATCGCCGTAGTTGTAATATACCCTAGGAAGCTACCCTATAGGAACTTCCATCAGGACGACATGGCTTGAGCCCAAAAATATATATATATATATATATATATATATATATATATAAATATATATATATGTATATATATATATATATATATATATATATATATATATATATATATATATATATATATATATATATATATATATATATATATGTATATGTATATATATATATATATATATATATATATATATATATATATATATATATATATATATATATATATATATATATATATATATATATATATATATATACACATATATATGAATATGAAACTCTGGCAAAACTTGGACTCCCGAAACAACTTAAAATAATACAATTTCTACTAATTTCGAGAATTCGTTATAGTTTTTAACCTGAATATGTGTATAATACACAATTTTTTCCTCTTAAATAGTAAACTGTTTGATTTATGAATCTCTCACAGAGGATAGTTGAGGTAAAAAGGAATTTCGGTTAATGTAATTCTTATCAAAAAGTCTTAGGATACCAAATCGGTGTATGTTATTTATTTTACTTACCCCTACCACTTTTATAGTCCTGATCGTCCTTTATTACCTTGAGCCTAGGTGATTTCAAAGATATGACGGCGTCGTAACGGTAAAGATCTCATTAAAATAGCTTTAAAGAGTATATTAAAGCAATAATAAGAAGAAAATCATATAATCAAAGTAGTAAGGGGAACTTGAGGTAGTGATTATCATCGTTATTTGCACAAAAGTATCCATAACTAATATCGCAATCGCAATTCTCAGCGATACTGAAGGAAAAGGAAAAGGGCTATTAGATTATGAAATCTCTTTAACATTACGCTGTTAAAATTCTTAGGCGTTAGATAAACAGCATTTATCTACTTTGCATGTTGAATCTGTTGAGGTCACTGTATCAACATTTTTTTTTTTTTAATCTTATTAAGATGATTCACTTTTTTCAATAAAGCTTATATGCTCTTCCAATTGTTATGTAATTTTTAATAATATAATCAAGAGAGATTTATAACTTTATCATAATTTATAACAGATGAATCATATAAGTTCTCTAAGCACCACAATATGAAATATGAATTGGTATTATGTAAAGAAAACAGCATATTCCAGTACGGTTTCAAATCCTGGAACGTTGAAACGTCTACTGCCCGGTGAAATTGATATCGAGTGAATAGCCTTAATAATTCATAATCATCATTTATGATATAATTCCCAGGAAAACCACAACGAACACTTTATGATATAAGCTTAGCACTGCATATCATAAACATTGTCATGCCTTTTTGGGCTTAACAACGGGTATGGTTTATCCTATCATGATAAATGGTGTATATTTTCTTTAAAAAAAGAGAAAAATCTGCGTTGTTGGCCCTTTTTTAAGGATTTTATTATTTTGCGAAAACAATAGAAAATGACTAATATAAAAGTTTCATAAATCGGTCAAAGATGAGACTGATACTCTTCAATATATGATAAATAAATTTTTTTCAATAAAATTAGAACTAAGGAAACACCTTTATAACTCATTTGGTATGCAGCCTTTTAATATAAATGTATTTGAAAGTGTCAATATTGGGTATTAATTTAAATAATACGTATTTTCTTTTAGTAGCGAATACTTATGAAATTCATGACAAATTCTTTAATCAAGTTACGTAGAATTACCAAATCATATTTCAAAGGTATGTTGCAATTCACTAAAGGCTTCGGTGACGGCTAGGTTCATTTCCTATTTACAACATACATGACGAAAAAGGAAGAAGAGGAGAAAAGATTATTATATTTTTACCATATATTATTCAAGGGTAAAACCCATTCTCTTATTCTTTGTTTTATTACCGTTAAAATTTAGTTATAGAACCATTCTCTCTCTCTCTCTCTCTCTCTCTCTCTCTCTCTCTCTCTCTCTCTCTCTCTCTCTCTCTCTCTCTATCTCAGAACAGAAAGGAAGCATGGGAAAATCCATATTGTAATTTACAGACTTCCAATTACTAAGGAGTTTGACATAATAATAGTAGAAAATGCATGATATATGTAGAAACCATAAAGACTTGAATATACTCCTATCCGGAGATTTTAACTTTCCTTTCGTGGATTGGAAAGAATGGATAGAAGAAAGTGGTTGTATATATACATATAAGAAAGAGAATAATAGTAGCGCAGAAGATAATAGGCAACTTAAAAAGCTTCAAGATATGCTATTAGAACATAATATGCAACAAATAAACCACATTCCAACAAGAAAGGAAAATGTCCTTGATTTAGTATTTGTGAATGAGGTGAATTATGCTAAAGAAATAATAGTGTATAACAAGGAAATTTCAGACCACAATGTCATAGAATTAATAGTCCATTCCAAAGCAAGTGATCGCAGAGATAATCAAAGCATAAAACGATGGGAAGGATATGGAAAACATAAATTTTATAGTAAGAATAAAAATGGTCAGAAATAAATGAAGAACAGAACGAAGAATGGAAAAATTTATTCGTAAGAGATAATATATAGGTAAATACGGATATACGGTACAAAATACTGGAGAAAATTGTTGAAAAATATATACCGATGAAAAACAATGAACAACAAACATGCATACACAGAGACAGAGGAATCTTTTTTCAGATAATTAGTAAGTGGAAGAAAAATCTTACAAAAGAAAAAAAAATATGGAAAATGGTGGAAATAAAAAGTAAGATGGCAAATGCAGAACAAAAGATTATACAATCGAAAAAAAAATGAAAAAAAGGAATTAGAAGATAGGACTCTTTAAAATATATATATATAAAAAAAACAAAGTACTTTACTCCTATGCAAAAATGATAAATGAAAAATTGAAGGACCGTTAACGAATAAAAAAAAGGGAAATATGCAACATATTAGCAGAAAAATATACGAGTAAGTTCACGCCAAGAATTGCTAATGAGAATAATGAAACAGAAATGAGTGAAGAAAATGTTGATTATCTAACGGATATAGATATTATTGAAGCAGATATTGTCAAGGCTATAAGCGAAATTAAAAATGGATCGCCAGCCGGACCAGATGGAGTTCCAGCGATTTTGTTAAAAAAAAAAAAACTGCACACACTATCGCAAAGCCGCTTGCAAGACTGCTGAGACAAAGTGTAGATATGAGCGAGATATATGTTATATATAAATTAGCTTAAATAACCCCTATTTTCAAAAGTGGATCAAGACTAGAGGCAAGTAATTATAGACCAGTTAGTTTAACATCAC
>NC_090725.1:61183906-61186508 GCF_036898095.1 Palaemon carinicauda | reverse complement strand
GTAAGAGTATTATGTAATGGAAATGGGTTCTTGAAAGGAGCATAAATCAATTGCTTATAAGATTTTACAGACATATTAAGAGATAGTAAGAAATATTATTATGTAAGTGGTAAATAAAAATGTCCATTGTATATATATATATATATATATATATAATATATATATATATATATATATATATATATATATATATATATACAGAGAGAGAGAGAGAGAGAGAGAGAGAGAGAGAGAGAGAGAGAGAGAGAGAGAGAGAGAGAGAGAGAGAGAGAGATAAATCAAAATCTTCGGTAATGAAAGAAATCATTAGATATTTAGGAAGATGGTAAACCAAGCCAGACTAAGGAAGTGTAACTAAGATGTATTGAGAAATTTGCTGGATCTATAAGTATTTTTTGTCAAGATCCTAAGTACATGCAGAACATCG
This sequence comes from Palaemon carinicauda, assembly GCF_036898095.1. Lineage (NCBI taxonomy): Eukaryota > Metazoa > Arthropoda > Malacostraca > Decapoda > Palaemonidae > Palaemon > Palaemon carinicauda. The sequence goes on along the minus strand of NC_090725.1, from coordinate 61,186,081 downwards.
AATGATTAAAGCCCTTTTGTTCCAAGAGAACACTTCACCTCTATAATACAATTATCATAACAAAAATATTCGTTATACTGTATAAGAGTTTTACACCTATGTTTCCAATATTCTGATTATCCACATCAAAATAATGAATATGCCTGTAGTATAAATTAATTTAAAAAATAGTAATTAACAGAAGAGTACTAAATACTCTACATCAACGTTAATATTAAGGTAAAATATCAAACAACATAGATCAGTCTTCAGTACATAAATGTATTTTCTGAATAGGAGTAAATGTGATCAAAGTATTCTTTATTTTCGTTGTTGGAGAAGTAGAGATGAAACACGAAATCAAGAATAAAAAAAAGAGCTGTTTTACAAAAAGCTTAGTCATGAAAAATTAATATATAACTAAAGGGTATAAATAGTACTATATATTATACATATTTTTTGGTAAGCTATACACGTTATTCTGATTATTATTATTATTATTATTATTATTATTATTATTATTATTATTATTATTATTATTATTATTATTATTATATTATTATTATTATTATTATATTTTTTTTCCAGGTAATTTTCATGTTTGGGAAATGATACATATTATCCTTCACGGGTACTTTTCTTTATTCTTCCTGTTCTAAATTTACTGTACTCGCATATAATATCCGCCAATATTAAGGGCAATATCAGAGAAGAGAACCTTCAGATCTAATTTAATTAAATGAACATGTTTCATTTAATATGAATGACTACAGTGATTGAATTTTTTGTTTTCATGTTTGTTTGGCAGAAATTGCTTTCAGCCCTTGCAATTCTATAGCCATTCCTAAAGTATATAATTCAGTGAAGTTTTGGATCCTCTTTAATTGAGAGATTTTTTTCGAAGTGATGTTAATGAATGTGTCCGTCGAAGAGTAAATATAAAGGTTTTACGTATATTGTTTGAATAGCAACGAAAACCAACCTAGTAATGTAATACAACGAACAAATATTTAATCACACCCTTATTTCAATTTTTCCATATAGAAGTGCCACATATATTTCATTTTACATAGAAAACTTCAAAAAGAAATTCATAGATTAAAAGAAATCTTTTCCGTTTCGAATAGCATCTTCCACAGCAAACATAAAATTAACATAATATACACCAGTTATCAGTTAATTAACTATCGGCACATAATATCAATTAACTAATGAAAAGGTTCGTAAGAAAAGACAAAAATAATAAATTATTGATTTAAGAAATAAAATATGAAATACAATATAAAGTAAATCGCCGCAAAATGAGGAATTAAAAAAAAAAATCTTTCAACAATTTTCACTATATAAATCCCAGACCACAATAATGTCATCAACTGGTACCCTTAAAACGCTATTAAGCCTTCCATGTACAGCATCGTTGAAATTTACAATTTACTCATATTAGAGGTTTTTGCCAAATGATAGCCAAGTTATTTTTTAAGTTCACTCTCCTCTTTTCATATGTACTGTTTTTTTTTTGTTTTTGTTTTTTATTTTTTTAATAGTAAGTATTTTTCCTCAAAATATTATTTTTCGGTCCTAACATGTTAAACATACTAAGTATATAAACCAATTACTTCAGGGCTTTTTTTTTTTTTAGTTCAACTGTTTTATTTATTTCTTATAAATGTGACATGAGAGAAATGTGTCGGAAATTTTACTAACACAACTTACGTCATATAGCTGCATGCCAATTTCTTCTTATTTGGTTCAACTAAACTTATAATATTCATTCTAAGTTTAAGTACATTTTCTTTAAGATGACAATTTTGATTTTTTTCTTTCAATATAAAAATAGCATAGTTCTTGCTATGAACAAATTTGGTTCAATCTCAAAACTGCTTTATCATTTTTCTGCTATGTTAGCCATCAGAAATTTTCTTCAAAATCTTTCGTTTATAAACTTTGCTTGCTCTTCGTGATATAAAAAGAATCTGTTTCGATATGTCTTCCATCCCTTCTTCCTCCTTTGAGATATGGAGGCCCGGTTTTCGATGCTTCTCGAACTCTTTAATCCAGTTCTGTCCAGCAGGCAGGTGGGTCGGTGCCTATAAAGATAAGTCAACTGAATGTATCATCGATTTCTCTCTCTCTCTCTCTCTCTCTCTCTCTCTCTCTCTCTCTCTCTCTCTCTCTCTCTCTCTCTCTCTCTCTCTC
>NC_090725.1:61171406-61178906 GCF_036898095.1 Palaemon carinicauda | reverse complement strand
TGATAAAGGAAACTCTTTATAGTTAATACTGAGGGGAGGTAACAGCAATTGCTTGCAAAGGATACACAAGTATGTGTCTCCCAGTATCCCTTTCTAGCTCACTACCCTAAGCTATTTTAGTTAAAAGATGACTTTTACATATTGCTTATCAGTGATATAATCAATTTTATACTCATTTCTAGTCTCCATTATCCCTTTCTAGCCTACTATCCTAAGATATTTTAGTTAAAAGATGACATTTACATATTGCTTCTTAGTGAGATAATCAATTGTATACTCATTCTGCTTTCCTTTCTTTACAGGAGGAACCTCAGATGACATGTGTTGCAGTCTTCTGCAATATTAAGAGTAATTGCTTTCATGGTCATAATACATGCAGGTTCCATGCCCTTGCAATATAATTTCCGAATCCTTGCAATATCTGTCGGACCTTAGTGTCCAAGGGTTTTGATAATCCCAAGTCAATGGAGTCTCGGGATGCAGCTCGTAAGAAACTACGCAATTGGGTAAGAGGGTTCCAGAAGATCTTTCCGGGACCATACCTACCTAATGATAGGATGCGTTGCTTACTATTCCCGAAAGCAAGTAGGGAAATAGTGATGCCTCAGACACAATTCACACCTCCCTGCGTTCAGATAGCCTTTGGGACGGAGGGCAAGAAGCCCCCCGGGAAGAAGTGGACAATGTCGTGTCGGAATTGCCTCCGTCTGTGCCTCTCTGGAGCTGTTAACCTCGACATCTTCACCTTCTACCCCTCTATTAGACAAAATTGACCAATTACTGGCGTATATTAAAGGTCTAATGGAAAACTTTCGCAAACAAGGCAAAACGGAGGAAGCTAAACTCAAGATAGAGCTCTGTGAAGCTCTACTTGTCGCTCCCCAAGGGTCATACAAGCGACCCAGAGATCAAGACCTTCCGACATGCTCGAAAACCAATCCCTGGAGGTATGCGGAGCTTATGCCGATGTTAGACGGCAAACTCTACATCTCAGAGAAGATGGGTGCTGTTCCTTTAGACGAAATCCAGTTTTGGCCAAGCTTTAACGCTCTCCCTAATTGCTTCTTTCGACTGAAGCATGAACCAACGTCAGGAAAAGAAACGGAAGTGAAGGAGGTCATGATTCTCGACCATAAAAAGGCACAGGCTATCTTGTCAAGTAGCCTGAGGAAGGCGGATTACTCGGTGTCGAAAGTGTTCGCACTAAGTAACAGACACCCTACCTTTCTTGCTCATGTTTCAATACCATTCCCCTTTACGTGGAAGGCATTTAAATCTGTTGCCAAGGCAGTGGAGGCCGGTAAACCATGTCCTGCACTGGAGGAGTGCAAGCCTCTGTCACTAGCATTACCCATGCAGCAAAAGGATTGGAAGGAAGTCCACTTAACCTTTTCAGTAGGGAAACCAGACGCGGATGTCGCTGGACAACAGTTTAGCGAGAATCTCCCTAAACTTTCTGAGTTTCTTTTGTGCAAGGAACAGGAGACAAAGGAGAGACTTACAGCCTCCCTATCCCTATAGAAGTGCAGAGAGTTGTGTTCAGCCCATCAAAGTACCCTAGACATAATCTTGGTCTTGGCCAAAATGCATATGGTCACCTTAGTGAAAGACCTATAGGCCTTTATGAAGGCTAGGAGAGCCTGTAGGGAGTTTGTGTTCGCTGCTGCAACAATGAAACATGAAACCAGGAAACTGATATCTTCCAGCATCTGGGGTAGAGACCTCTTTCCAAACAAGGTAGTCAAAGAGGTGATTGAGAAAGCCACCATGGAGAATACGGTACTTCTCCAGAAGTGGGGCATCTCTTCAAAGAGAAAGTGTTCCACAGATGTGGGTCTACAACCTAAAAGGAAGACGGGAAAGTCTAGAATTTTTCCTCGGGCTGTTCAGTAACATCCCACAGTTTCGATGACCGCGGTGCATCAGGCAGGCGGTCGAAGAGGTAAACCTTCTGATCAGTCAAACCAAAGAGACTCGTCTGGTAGGAGGGAAGTTCCTTCAGGATCGCTGGACCTTCGATCCTCGGGTCCAAGGCCTAATAAAGATGGGACTAGGATGGAAAATAGACATGCCTCCACCATCATTTGATCAACTTTTCCTACACTCCAACCCCGTTCTAGAAGAGTATACCTTAGCGCTCTAGAGCATACAGGTGGTAAGGAAAGTATAGTCCATCGAATTCCAGGGAAGGCTGTTTGGCGTTCACAAGATGGACTCAAAAAAACTCAGTCCCTTCTGGACTTGTTGCCACTCAACAAGTTCAAATGAAACAGCAAGTTCAGCATGTTAATCCTTCTGAACATAAGGACCCTATTTAAAAAATGGGGTGTTCACAGTCTTGTCAGACCTGAGAGAGGCCTATTAGCAGCTTCCAGTCAGTCGCTCCTTTTCCTCCTACATAGGATTCAAGTTACAGAGGATAACGTATGTCCTAAGAAAGATACTTGTCGGACTAAATACAGTCCCAAGTATCTTCACGGAATTGGCGGACACAGTCACGCAATAACCAAGCCTAGAAATGGTTCAGGTAACAAAGTACCTAGATGAAAGGCTGGTGCGGGCAGCACCCAAAGTGGCTGGTCTACGAGCAGCCAAGGAAGTGATCTGGTTCCTGGAACATTGGGGATGCAAAATCAGCTTCAAGAGGTCTAGATTCTCTCCAGCTCAAAGGCTTCAATGGTTAAAAAACCATCGAAACCTGAGGTCACACCGGCTCTCCTTTCCCTTAGGGATGTAAAAGGAGATCCCAGGGTCGGTCAAGAGACTATGGTAATCAGTCAGGACTCCAAGACGCTAACAGGAAAGAGTTCTGAACTCTCTCCAGTTTGCAATAGTGACAGACCCAGTGCTAAGAGCACAGCTGAAAGATGCGTTAAGAGTCTGGAGAAGATACGCATCAAACGCTCGAAGAGATCTCAAATGATCGATATCGGTCTTACTTTTAGCTTCCCAAACAATAGTTAAAGGCCAAAAGCATATTGAAGACCGTGCCCTTGCAACTACCTCGACTATTGAAGATCATCCGCATGGATGCCTAATCGGGAGAATAAGGTCCTCACTCCCATCAGAGGAAAATCCAAGGGACTTGGTCATTTCTATCTACAACCATGGTAGTCCTGTCGTGGTTGGGGAAACACTCTCCACGCAGATCAGACCTCCTCAGGCTGATCTGGGATATAGAAGCGATAAGGAGACACCGGAACCGACAAGGCTTGAGAGCGTCTCATATAGTTTAGGTGATGTTGACCATCCATTGCCTAAAAGGATGGCACCTATCAGCAGCTCATGTACAATCAATCCGCAATGTGACAGTGGATGCAGAACTATTCTTTCCCAGATTGGAACAAGTCCCCGAGCTGCAGATCGACATCTTCATGACGAGCGTCATCAAGAAACTACCTTGATATGTAGCCTCATACGAGGATCATCTAGAGTAGATAACAGACACTATGTTTCTAGAATGGAAGGGATGGACTCAGGAATTCCGGTTCATCTCATCTAATCTCCTGCTGAAGGTCCTCAACATGCTGAGATCCTTCCAGGGAGGGGTAGCTCTGGTGGCTCCCAAAAAGCCCAAGAGCAACTGGTTCCCTCTAGTGAAGGAACTGAGGCTAAGGCTGGCCTTAGTAATGAACCCAGTTCTATCTCAAAGGGTTCAGAAGTTAATTGCCTTCGATTTATCAGAGAGAGCCCAAACCATTCCTTTCATGATTTTCTGGCCCTTTGCGGTTAGGAAAAGATTTGGGATCTCAGAAGGCAATATAGAATTCTTAGAAGAATACAAGTCTAAGTCAACTAGGAGACAATATGAGTTATCTTGGGAAATATGGGTTGCTTTTGTAAAAGCAAAGGGACTGAAAGAAATTTCAATGAACTTCTGTCTGTCCTTCTTTGTCCACCTTCATAATCAAGATCTGGCAGCCCACACGATAACTACGTGCAAGTCAGCCTTGACTAGACCTCTTCTATACCCCTTTAAGTGGATCTGGCGAATTAAATCTTTAATAAGATTCCGAAGGCATGCGCAAGGCTTAGGCCTGCAGCACGTCCAAAGCCCATCTTATGGACTTTGGACAAGGTCCTACAGTATGCCTCATCTGTGAACAATGAAGATTGTTACCTCAAGGATTTAACCCAGGGAGTTATTTTTCTGTTCGCTGTAGCCTCTGGGGCTAGAGTTAGTGAAATAGTAGCCCTATCTAGAAATGAGGGTCACATTCAGTTCATAAAAAGCGGGAGAACTGAATCTCTTTCCTGATCCAGCCTTTCTCGCTAAGAATGAGCTACCCACTAAGAGGTGGGGTCCCTGGAGAATCTGCCCTCTGAAGGGAGATGTCTCTCTATGTCCTGTAGAGTGTCTAAAGGTCTATCTTCGTAGAACTTCAGACTTCATGGGAGGACAGCTATTTAAAGGAGAAACCTCTGGATCAAACTTATCCCTAAAACAACTGAGGACGAAGCTCACCTACTTTATTCGCAGAGTACATCCTGACAGTACACCCACAAGTCATAAACCGAGGAAAAATGCTTCATCAGTGAACTTTTTTCAGTATATGGACTTTGAGCGTCTTTGCTCATATACTGGATGGAAATCATCCAGAGTGTTCTACAAACACTATGCTAAGCAGGTCCATGAACTGAACCATCATGTGGTGGCGGCAGGTAGTGTATCAAAACCTGTCGTCTAATTACTGTGATGAACAGTTAATTGATTGGGACTTTCAATTGAAGGGAAAAGGTGTCAACACTTCTGGTGTGATACCCTATAAGTGAGTGTTACCATGGTAACACTAAGTGTGGTCCAAATCTAAGGTGTGGAATTATACAGATAACACTTGTGCCGTGTGTACGTAGTACACAGTGTTGATAGGATACAACACTTACATAAATTATAAAGGAAAAATTTATGAAAATTTTTCAGTCCTTGAGTGGCACTCACCATTTCTTCCCTTTCAAAGGGGGGAAATAATTTCTGTATACGTTGCACGTATAATTCCCTTATCATGTTACGTTCGTTTCACTTGTTATTTCATTTTTAGTCATTTATTAGAAATAAATGTCTATTAGAATGTAATTGCGTCCTAATTCGCCCCGCAATTTGCATATTTAGGATGCCAGAGTTCTTTGACTTACTCATGTAAGTAAACCTCATATCATTGTATGCTTACAAACAATGGATATAGTGGATAGGAAGCATTAACATTGTCTATGATTAGTGATATTGACGGATAATGGTAACGTCATTTGTTTCAAATGATCCAAATGACCATAGAAAAATTGTCCCAAGGTTATGACACCAATGAAAATCCATGGATACAGTAATACTCTGGTACACTTCCATCAGGACGACATGGCTTGAGCCCAAAAAACGGATTTTGAGCGAAGCAAAAAATCTATTTTTGTGTGAGATAGCCATGTCGTCCTGATGGACCCATCCTCCTTTTCTATGGAAAAGGTCTTCGCAGAATCCCTCCCGAAACTTCTATATCTGTAACACCATGCTCAAGGCTTCAAGGAATGTCCGCCATCTTGGATATGGCGCCATCTTGATACTCAATAGTATTATGGGAAATAGGGTAACCTTGATAACGGCTCCCCTTCCAAAATTGCCACTCTTCCCCCTTGAAGCGAAAACACTATTCGGGGTGAAGATCGTTATGTGTCGTATCAAGATATACGTCCCCTGATTTATGCGATATCCTTAAGAAAATGTTAAGAATATTCGCGCCAGGAGTTAGAATTCTGGAGACCTAAAGATAAATTCTCTGGGAATATTAGGTAGTACATATATCCCTTGGAAGCTACTAAGAGGGACCTTCCATCGGGACGACATGGCTATCTCACCCAAATATAGATTTTTTGCATTGCTCAAAATCCATTACATATATACATATACATATACATATACATATACATATACATATACATATACATATACATATACATATACATATATATATATATATATATATATATATATATATATATATATATATATATATATATATATATATATATACACACACATATATATATACACACACACACACACACACACATATATATATATATATATATATATATATATATATATATATATATATATATATATATATATATATATATGTGTGTGTGTGTGTGTGTGTGTGTGTGTGTGTGTGTGTATACCTTGAATTTTAACTTTCATGTTCACATTAAATGAGAAGAAGAAAGCTTGCAACGGAAATCTCAAAACGTATTCTCACAGTTTTAGTAAAACTAATCAATCTAAAGAGATCACAAGAGAAGTTTCAAGCTGGCAGAGAGTGTTTTCATGGATAAATAAAGCCATAATCTGCGTATTGGGTGATCAAACCAGTCAATAATGAAACGGATACAATAGTAAATGAAAGAGCCCTTTAGGATAGTTACAGAAAAAAACTCTTGAATATACTAACATATCAGGTATGAGATTCTAATCTTTTTCCAATTGATTAATCAGGAAACTTCTATAGCACGAGACTGAACGCAAATGAATATGAGGAGTTCATGAATCTTATCTAATTATCTGAATTTAGTAAAAATCATTTAACTGATATATTTTAGCAGTGGTTGCTCAAAAGTATTTGTAATCTTTCAGTATATAAAGTCATTTACATTTTTCGTAATGATTTGGATCAATAAGACAATTTATTATCATAGCTTCAATTTGTAAGCTAAAGATTTTAATGGATTTTAAAAATACTTTTAATCTTAACATTCTGCGTAAGACTTTAAGCTCATAATAATGGTAAGAAAACATTTATCATTGCATTGGTTAACTTTCTTATCAAGTTTTCTTTAAATTAAAGGGGACCACAAACGTTTATTTTCTCTGTATGACAAACTCCTATTGAAGATGTCATATACGCAACGTGGCGAGATAATTAGATGTCACTCAAGGAAATATGGTAATCATCTCTGCCACTACAAACTAATGATTCATTATGATAGTTCAGTGTTGTTAAATAGACCTAGGTAAAGGGAGAGCGTATGGCTGTTTGATAGTTATGTGGTCTTTTCCAAAATAAAATTAAATAATAATTTCTTAAGGTTTTCTTATCCTATAGAGATTTTTTTCTCAACTTCCCAGACATTTCCCCATATAAGAAACATTTCATGTTTAAATGCGTTGTATTAGGAATGTCTACGGCTATTTAAAACAAAAAAAAATCATTTTAGTTTCATTTAAAAGCTATGGACTCCATGGATTTGCCAGTTGAAATGGTAATTTTCTTTTCGTATCAAATAATGTTTCTTCATTGATTACTATTTCTTAAACTTCCATAAATCGTTTGGTTTTAACTTCAAAGTTTCTTTCAATTCCCTAATCTTACATTTAGCTTCACTTCAGACATTGGCATCATTTGAGAGAGAGTGTTTGGACGCCCAAAACAAGATGAACTGTGGACCTTGTTAACGTTATCCCTTCCATGAATTTATTGTGATAAATTCCATATACAGAAACAGGAAACCTTGTAA
>NC_090725.1:61138906-61141406 GCF_036898095.1 Palaemon carinicauda | reverse complement strand
AGGCCCATTTCTTTCATTTTGGAGAATGATTGCTTAGAGGCTGCCTAACGATGCAGTGTTCGACGCCTGAATCTAATGTGGTGATAAATATCTCCTTTTGCAGTAAACGTGGGCGCTTAGAGGGGCTCTGGATAAAAAACCTCTGGGTACTACTAGAGGAAGTGGGCGTAGGCATCCGTGACTACAGTGATGTGGAGAGCAGTGTCGGAGGGGGGCAGACTGAAGAGTTGTTGATGGGTAAGAGTCTATACTGACTAGCCGTTAGTGAGGAACATCGACCAGGAGTGGTAATGTGAAAGTAAATCTGGGCCAAGGATAAGCAATATGACTTTAGCAACCAGAAACTTCCAGTGAAATTTGACACTTCCAAATTATTAATGTGAGGTTCTTAACCATGGGTGTGATCGCAGATCTGTTGGCAGCTACTGGGTAGACATCAGCAGATTTAAAAAAGAAGGGCAATCACCTGTGCCCACAAAAAAATCGCAAGCCCATACCTGCATCATCTAAAAAGAAAAGATTATTGACAGGGAAGGCCACTGCCACAATCGATGGCCTACTTAAATACTTTTTGCTCTTCGACAACCATTCACACATTTCTTCTCAGCAGCCAGGTATCTGGAGTAATAGTAGCATAACTGCAGTCGATGGGTATCTGTAAGTGGCTGTAGAGGTGGTTGGTAAGGCATGAACGATGGTGAGTGACGTGCGGCTTTATGGCTACTCTGGTGTGTCACGGGGTGGTCGTCTGTGGCCTACAACATGCATGTCCGCTTCAATCGATTTTGAATAGTAGTCGTCTTTGTCAGGAGTAGCAGCGTTGATGGAGGTCTTGAAGGTGGTGAAGTGTCTTTCCTTAAGGGTATCGATTTTAGAAATTAGGTCTTTCATGGTTAAAATATCGACTTTGGGTATGGCAGCAGGTACTGGTTCGGGTAAGTGTTGTACCCAAAGGACACTAAGTAGGTTCACATAACGATAAGAGCTGTCTGCAACAGGTTGCAGGTGAGCTATACTGGTCATTTTCCTGATGGCAAAGGAAGCCTTTTCTTTCACCAAGGGTTGTTGAAAAAGCTGAAAAATTCTGCTATACAGGTGGCTAGTTATGGCAAGTATGCTCCAGGAGGTATAGTTTGAAGGCATTGTACGTGACTGGAATGTCTCCTTGTTTGCGAGGCCAATCAGTGATCTCCGGGAAAGTGTTCTTGGGGATTGCTGCGAGAACATAGTATGCTTTGTTGGTTGACTGCTTCGTACACTTGGTGCGAAACGGGTGCCTAAACCAGGCGAATTAGTCTGTTTTGGGGCAGGCCAGTTGTTTTATGGATGTAGCCTTGATAGGAGGGTCAGTGTCATAAGGTGGCATCATGAAACGGAAAGAAAGAGGTGAAGGGACAAGGCGGGAAGCTGCTGGTCATTCCGGTGTTCACCAATGTGCGAGGCGCCACATATGTGATAACTGGGAGGGGAGATGAATGTGACTAACTTCATTTGAACAGACAGCGAACTTATACACAGGAGTTTTCAATAAAAGCTCATAAAAATTCAAACACATCAATTCATGAGAAGACAGGTTTGAACCGGTTCTATTGAGTGTGAAGTGTAGAGTAGATATACAATAAAAAGAAAATACCGTTATAGTGTACAGGTATATATATATATATATATATATATATATATATATATATATATATATATATATATATATATATATATATATATGAGCATTCATGTCTGTATGTATATATGTTAGGTCATTTAAGCAAAACAGTATGTGTTTGATTGGCACCTAGTGTTTTGCCCTATTGACACCACCAGACCAGTAACTAAGTAAAGATATAGATATATCAGTTTTGTTCAAATCATGGGATTCTAAGAGATTAGTTTAATAAAAGTCAACAAAAAATCTCTGAACTTATATTCATAGTGTTCCGCTTTTACAGGTAATTAGGAAGATAAAATTTTTTCACTGACTTTTTTATTATCCTGGGGTCGTAAATCTAATTTATCCGAGTTTATCAAAAAAACAGCTTTCATTTGTAATCCAATGTCCTGTGTAAATACTACATACGTGATTTTATTAACAGTGAGTATGACGATGTCCGAAAGTTTACTAGCTGCAATCATTTTTTTTTTTGTATATGATGTGTTCAAGTTACCTATTTGATTCTTGACAATGGCTATTCTAGTCTCTTTGTACACATTCGTGTAGGTTATGTATATTTGTGTTTCGGTAACTTTTGCTGTGCAAATTAGTTAGAATTGTGGAGTGTTTAGTACTTACATAAAATAGATCTAATTTTCTATAAATAGTTAACCATAATTATAACAGGTACTTACTCCTTCTCCCTACTTTCATTCCTGCCTGTTCCAGAAGTATAGATATACTTGTTCAAGGGTTAAAGTGCTATGACGTTTTATGCAGGTTTTTAAAAGAATAAAATACCCTTTGAGAGGAAAATTCACTTTGACCGGAAAGCGTCCATTGTCTGTGTGAGAG
>NC_090725.1:61128906-61131406 GCF_036898095.1 Palaemon carinicauda | reverse complement strand
AGGTTTTCCGCATATCTTCGCATATATCATGTTGTACATTTCAAGATACGCACATTTTGGTACTACTTTCGTGGAAATAGGATAAAAATTGACCACAATATAGCAAAATTACAGTTTTAACATTTCGTTATATTGCTCTTGACCTTTGCCCCGATCACTATTTAAACTGATCAGCTATCATGAGAGGTACGGGAGGTGTTTTGATATGCAAATGTCTTTACATATTCCACAGTGTGGTATATGATTAAATCCTGGCTTGTAGAGAACTTAAACTGAAGATAACGTTCACTTGAGAATTTGATATAAAAATCTATTTGCGCTGAATATATATATATATATATATATATATATATATATATATATATATATATATATATATATATATATATATATATATATAAATATATATTTTATATATATATATAAATATATAGTGTATATATATGTATATATATAAATATATATATATATATATATATATATATATATATATATATATATATATATATAAAAACACTATATATTTATATATATATATATAAAATATATATTTATATATATATATATATATATATATATATATATATATATATATATATACATATATATATGTATATATATATATATATATATATATATATATATATATATATATATATAAATATATATACACTATATATATATATATATATATATATATATATATATATATATATATATATATATGTGTGTGTGTGTGTGTGTGTGCGTGAATACACATATATAGATATACTGTATATAAGTACATACATATATATATATATATATATATATATATATATATATATATATATATATATATGTGTGTGTGTGTGTGTGTGTGTGTGTGTGTGTGTGCGTGAATACACATATATATAGATATACTGTATATAAATACATACATATATATATATATATATATATATATATATATATATATATATGTATATACATACATTAATATATATATATATATATATATATATATATATATAATACATATATATATATATATATATATATATATATATATATATATATATATATAAAGATATATACATATATATATATATATATATATATATATATATATATATATATAAAGATATATACATATATATATATATATATATATATATATATATATATATATATATATATATATATATATATATAAAGATATATACATATATATATATATATATATATATATATATATATATATATATATATATATATATAATTTGACAAATTAACCACACATTCTGGATTAACGTTTGTAGTCCACGGGCTACTTTCTATCAATGCATTGAGTTTCGTGTCATGCTTTCGTTTGAGTTTTCTATACACTTTTTCGTTCATAAAACTCTAGATAAAAATATGAAGTGTGCCTTGGGATACGGTTTAAATTTCTCGATGTCATCAAGTGCAGTGAATAGTGTAGAAATTACAAATGGAGTGTGTAACCTGGAAAAATTCAGTGATATTTCTGTAGAAGAAGTAAATATGATTAAGGGTATTATATACAGCAATATGAAAAAACCAGTGGTTCCAAATTGCCCAAAAAGATTCAAGAGAGCAATTGCCGAATTGAAGCAAGATAGAAATATTAAGCTGACAAAAGCCGATAAATCTGGAGCACTGGTAATCTTGAATAAAAATTATTATATAGAAAAAAATGGAAAACCTCTTGAGTGATGAAAACACATACATGGAATTAAGAAAAAATTCAATTGAGTTTGTGAATAGTAGTTACAACAAAAAGTGAAAGAGTTACTAAAAGGGAATGAAGATCTGATAAAAAAGGTTTGTACAATATCACCAACATTGCCATATATGTATGGAACTATTAAAACTCATAAGCCAAATTATCCAGCTAGGCCAATAATTAGCTCTGTAGGTTCAGCAGCATATAAATTATCTAACTATCTTGTGAATATCCTCAATCCTTTAGTTGGCACCATTTCATATTTAAATATAAAAAATAATATAGACTTGATTAACAAACTGAATGAAGTACAGATCAACAGTACCTGTAGGCTTGTCAGTTTTGATGTAGTCTCATTATTCACAAAAGTACCTATTGATGACATGTTGGAATTTTTATCTGAAACATTAGATAATAGACAACTGAATCTACCATTCTCCAAACACACTTTAATAGAATTAATTAAACTATGTATAAAAAAATTTAAATTTGAATTCAATGGGAGATTTTATGCACAAACTTTTGGTATGGCTATGGGAAACCCTTTATCCCCAGTATTGAGCAATCTATATATGGAATTTCTTGAAACCAGAATCTTAAATAACATCATACCTAATAATGTAAAATGGTTTCGATATATTGACGACATAATATGTGTGTGGCCAGGAAATGAAAATTTAGATAACTTTTTTCTTAGATTGAATAGTTTGGTACCATCGAAAAATTTCACTATGGAGCTGGAGAATAATTGTACCCTACCTTTTTTGGACTGTC
>NC_090725.1:61118906-61123906 GCF_036898095.1 Palaemon carinicauda | reverse complement strand
GACGCTCAGAAACTTTAGATAATATGGGAGTTATGGAAATTGAGCGGTAATCAGTGGGACTTGAGCTACCACAAACATGTTTACATAGAGGAGTAACATTATTAATCCTCCAACAAGTGCTGAAAGCTCCTCTTCTTGCTAACTTGCGCAAAATAACAGATAACTTTGGAGCTAAGAAATCTGCTGTCTTTATAAAAAAACAATGGAAAAATACCATTTGGGTCTACACCTCCATAAGCATCAAGGTCCATCAACAGAGCTTTAATTTCACGAGATCAAAAAGCTAAACTAGTTAGTTTAGCCCCAGGAAAAGATGAATGAGGAAGTTCAAGTTTTTCATTACTCTGTATACTGTCAAAAACATCAGACAAAAGGGTTGCCTTTTCTTTGGACAGTGAGTGATTGAGCCATCTGATTTAAGTAAAGGAGGAACTGTTGCATCTACACCAAAGAGTGCAGATTTAAGGGTACACCACCATTTATGTTCCTGAGTTGTACCAGAAAAGGTTTCTTCTATGGTTGAATTGTATTCCTTTTCAGTTGAGGAATAAACTCTCTGAGCAAAAGCTTGAAGCTGAGTATAGTTATTCCAGGTCAAATCTGATCTGTTACCCTTCCAAAGATGATAGGCCTCCTGCTTTTCCAAATAAGCACGTCTACAATCATTCAACCACGGTTTGTCCTTCACTCGGTACCTTAGCATACGAGAAGGGATACGCTTATCAATTATGTTGACTATTTTCTTATTCAAAGGGACAACAGGATCTACACTAATATATAATTTTGACCAATTTAAGCACCAAAAATCAGGCAAAATCCCATTCCAGTCTGCTTGGAATTTCATATAAATTTTACAAGAGTATGATATATCAGGGACACGCTGCTTAGTCTTCACTACTAATGAAATCAAGGCATGATCAGATGTCCCGACTGGAGAACCAACCTAACTAGTTATAACGCCAGGGGAGTCAGTGTATACGAGGTCCAAGCAATTACCAGACCTGTGGGTAGCTTCATTTATAATTTTCTCACAGCCTGATTCAAGGGGAAAGTCTAAAGCTCTTAAACCTTGGCGATCGGTAGGAGAGATAGAACATAACCACTCCCTATGTTGAGCATTAAAATCACCAACAAAGACAAAAGAAGCCTTTTTATCATATTCTTGTATCTTAGAAATAATAGTAAGAAGACAATCGAAGATAGAGTCATCCACGTTTGGATTCCGGTAGATCGAACACAAATATAAGTTGTTATGCCTGCCACAAACTTTTATCTCATGACATCCACATTGATAGCAGGACTTATGAGAAGCAGGGTACTCAGTTTTAATATACACAGCCATTCCCCTGGCCCTAGGGATGGCATCACGTTTCAACATTATTAGCTTCTCAAAACCAGTTATAAGATGAGTGCCTCATATTAGAAACCCGAGTTTCTGAGCACAAAAGAATATCATACTGTCTGGATGCAACTGTAAGGTCTAGAATATAGTCACCAAGACCACGAATATTGCAATACAGAAGACGACATTGACGAAATCTAGGACGTACCGGTCCCGGATTTCGCTCAATGTCTCCAGACAGCATAAGAATTAATAAAAATAAAAGAGACATCATACATAAAAACTAGATTAACAAGAATCATGACAAAAAACAATATGTACAGAATTATGAATATTGTGATTGATGAAACCCATAGACTATAGTAAAAAGTCAGAAAAACTGGTCAACATGCAGGAGCCGATACACCATGCAAAGCTAAATACCCTCCAGGATACCCACTTCAACTGAAAGGAGGACAGTAAGGATGGTTTTGAGAAGAAAAGAATCAGAAAAGGAAAAGATAGCCTCTTGATAAACCACCAGGCATCCATAGCCCTTCTATTATGCCTGCCCAGCACACCACGCCAAAAAAAAAAAGAGGAAGAAAAACAAATAATAAGATAGAATAGTGTGCCCGAGTGTACCCTCAAGCAAGAGAACTCCAACCCAAGACAGTGAAGACCATGGTACAGATGCTATGGCACTACCCAAGACTACAGAACAATGGTTTAATTTTGAAGTGTCCTTCTCATAGAAGAGCTGGTTACCATAGCTAAAGAGTCTCTTCTACCCTTACCAAGAGGAAAGTAGCCCCTGAATCATTACAGTGCAATACTTAATTCCTTAAGAGAAGAAAATTTGTTTGATAATCTCAATGTTGTCAGGTATATGAGGGCAGAGGAGTCTATATAAAGAATAGGCCAGACTATTCTGTGTATATGTAGGCCAAGGGAAAATGAACTGTAACCAAAGAGAAGGATCCAATGTAGTACGGTCGGGCCATTTAAAGGACCCCATAACTCTCTATCGGTAGTATCTCAGCGGGTGGCTGGTGCCCTGAACAACCTACTACCCACTTTATATATATATATATATATATATATATATATATATATATATATATATATATATATATATATATATATATATATATATATATACGTTAATGTATACACACACACGCATGCATACATATATATATATATATATATATATATATATATATATATACGTTTATGTATACACACACACACGCATGCATATATATATTTATATATATATATATATATATATATATATATATATATATATATATATATATATATATATATATATATATATATATATATATATATATATATACGTTTATGTATACACACACACACGCATGCATATATATATTTATATATATATATATATATATATATATATATATATATATATATATATATATATATAAATGTATATATATATATATATATATGTGTGTGTGTGTGTGTGTGTGTGTGGGCGTGTGTATGTTTGTATGTATGTATTTATGTGTAATCCCAATAACTCTCCAACTGACAAACATAATGAACCAAATTACAGTCTCAAAGCCTCCCCCTTTAACTGTTCATTAAACTAGAAATTGGACAGCCAAATGAACAAAAACATTTTTATAAATCTTGGTTCAAATACTGATAATAGAAAACTTTATTAGCATATTTGGTCGATTTTTTAGGAACAGAATGCACTTACGAGCACACACACTACAATCCAAACAGAGCGAAAATAGTTATATACATATATATGTGTGTTTATTTTGATTTCACCTTTATTCTAAATAATAGATTTGTGATATTGTAATTATGACAGATGAAAGGACTTTGAACATATATAAAGTAAATGGCTTGACAAACTCTTTCTATTCATATACCTTGTTTTATTTTCTAACTCGAGGGGAAATCATCTCATCGGGCTGCTATAACAAAGATTCCAACTGTAAAGTTCTAAGAAATATAGCTAATATGAAACGGAACCGTCTGAGTGGTTTCTGCAACATCTGCGAGTTGATCGTTGACATTGAGGTATTTAAATTTTTATCATATTTGTTCACCATATTAAAATTTTCATCGTCTCTATGGTTTTAGTTAAATAATCAGTTCGTTATACATGGAATCAGTTTACTTAATGTCTTCTCTTCCATTCTGTCAACACCTGAAAATCAGATATTTTGAAGGATCGATTTCTTTTTACTTTTACGTTTTGTTTTGATTCCAAAATCCATCAGTGTGCGAGAGAGGAACAACAAGTGAGAGTAAGTGTGTGTTAGTATAATGACTGCTTACAACGAGTAAAACTGTTGAATTAATATTTTTTATCTTTTTTTTTTTTATCTAGACTCATTTTTTATTTAGATAAGTTAGGACAGTACAGAGCTGCAAAATTCTTGAGCTATCTTTCAGTAATTTTTTTTTATCTTTGATTTGTTAACTTGAAAATAACAGAATAAGGTGTTTGCATTTAATTTGATTATAATGTGATAATTTAGTTAAATGCGAGTGCTCGCGACTCTCTTTTTTTTCTATTTATTTCACTTCCTACTTTCATACCCTTTCTTTCCCTTTGTGTGAAGAATATTACTGTCCCTGTTTCTGTTTGGATGCGGCTATACATTGAATTAAGAGCGAAATTGGACTGCATCTGATGTTGACGACCTAGGCTGTTTAAGGAAGGGGGAAAACTGAAAGTGGTGTATGCTATGTTCGATTCTGATGATTACAACACAGACCGCAAAGAGTTTAGGATTTGAGTTCTCCCTAAAATATGACCAGAATGTTAACATCTGTTCACGGAGTTGTAGCAGTATGCCGGGAATAGACGTGTCGATCTAGTGTGACACACACACACAAAAATTATATATATATATATATATATATATATATATATATATATATATATATATATATATATATATATATATATATATATATATATATATATATATATATATATATATATATACTGTATGTGTGTATGTGTGTGTTTATGTGTGTATATATGTGTATGTAACATTGGACGATAAAAAACAATCTTTTTCTTGTAAAAAGTAAATGTTGGGTGTTACCGTTTGTGGACATGCATGTGGACGAGATTCATGCTTGTCAGGAAAAAGGTGGATATTGCTAACAGTTTATGGCTAAGCCAGCCGTAGGTCCACACACGCTCTTCGCGTCTTATAGAGAGCATGATTGTTGACAATCATCCGTAAGAACTAGATGTAGGTCATGGTTTCCTTCTTAGTTCCCCCATTGAGTGAGACTGCAACTGCTGCTTCTATGCATCGCCCTTGTGTCAGTTGCAGGGAACTTTGCGTCGGGAGCAATGAGACCTCGTATCTACATCAGAATTCTTTTCAGGATCCCGTGGCACCCCATTAGTGGCTGGAGGCTCTTCTCCCATTCCTAATTAGACCGGCAATAATGAATTTAACCTAACGAAGAATTGTACCTCCTTAGCTCTGAAATGTAGAACCTCTATGAATTTTTTGATGGAGTTGGAATTGAAGCCTAACTTCCCCCTGTGTTACCAGTGTCAGTGGTTCCCATGCTGAAACCAGTGATTCAGAATGTAGGAGGCTTGACCTCAGTATAAGTGATCCCAGTGAATCCCCATTGGTGGTGGTTGCTTTACTAT
>NC_090725.1:61106406-61108906 GCF_036898095.1 Palaemon carinicauda | reverse complement strand
AGACCATAAAATTGCTCCGAAAACTTTGTTCCTTTTACAATTGACTTCAGACTTGAATTCATCATATGATTTATGGTTTCTTCACTTTGATTCTGCAATGTTAGAACTTAAAAGTAAATGCTTCACTAAAAACCAAAAATGCCAGAAGGTAACAATGACATGTCTTATTAAAAGTAAGTTACCATTTCCATGCCATAGCGCTGAAAAATTCCTAAAAGGAAGCCTAATTCCATATAACATGAATTTTTCCTAAGGTATTATAATTATCTTGTTTCTGACTCGTCTATAATCAGATTATTCTTTACAGAATCACCTAATTGGATTTCTCAGGACTCGGTCGATCTAAGACATTCTCCTCATTTTTGTCTACTAAGAGTTATATTCCCTCTGGAGAATTTAAACATATCTTGTTTTTGTTCTTACTATTTCTGATTTCATTGGCTAGGCCTGGATAATCAGACAGTCACCTATTTTTTCAAGCTTCATATGAAACCTATATAGATTATGCGACATCTACCCTTAGCACAGGTTAGCATTTCATTGATTAATCTTCTATGTTCAAAACTTTTTTTTTTTCTCGACATGATAATGAGAATGCAAATGAAGAAAAGGGCAAAATAGATAAGAACGGAAGCAGAGAAGAGTGTGTTGCAGATTTTACAACAGGAACCTATAGAGGAAACAGAAAAGCTATCGAAACATTACCTTCAGAGTACTACAAACATAAAAAAACATAAAACCAAAGATGATGTCACTGCTTGGAACGATATGCCTCCACATCTTGAATAGAAAACTTTAAAACATTACATGCTTTACATTACATGCTAATTTTAAACATAAAATACACGTGCGTGCAGTAGAGGATTGTTGGTTTTTGTTCCTTAACCATGACTTATAGATAAATTAGTAATAACCACCGCAAATATCAACAAAATATAAAGATAACTAACAAAACAAATATGCCATTTAACTACTGTATCCAATGATATGTATTTAAAGAGATTCCATTTCCTAATCGTGTGTAGGGAGTTAATTGACATTCACATAATCTAAAAAAAAGAGGTTTTAAAATCAACTTTTTGCTTTTATCTCCAAAGCAATGTCTAGGAGCTTTTAATTCAGTAAATGTTTGCGGTTTTAAGAGGTATATACAGGCTCGACCTGCTAATTGAACAAACTACATATGGAATCGAAATCTTTACTTTACTACATAATGAAAGGTGTCACGTATTGAAGTCTACTTGGTAATACAACTAAAAGGCCCTAAAATGTTAGAAACTTCAATAACTGCAGTTATATTCTCTAAAACTGGATTTGGGAAAATATTATATATAATTAGTTAAGGAGTTATGGACTACCAATCGGTCACTAGAAGAAATATGAGGAAGAGCAAGAGAGACATCCCACTTAATTTATTGCCAAATTGGTTGGCCTCCCTAAAACTTCATACTGACTTTATTTGATTACTAATAAATGTAAAAAGTTTTCTTTCAGGAAATGCACTGATTTTGCAATTAGTGAAAACTTAAAAGAAGAGGGATTTGAAAATATACTTCTGAATACTCCTTACTCAATGTTGAAGAAATATATTCTTATAATTGATTTATGGCCAAATACTAGTTTCTGATTTAATAATGACGTATATGATTGGAGTGTCACATAAATCATCTAAACAATAACTCACACTTGAGAAAAAGTCTTAAAAAAAGATTCAACATATTTTCAACAGCTTGGAATTTATTTCAACTCGTAGACGTAAAGATTTTAAGAAAACTTGCTTATTGTGTCCGCAATAGAAAAAGAAACTAATTTATTATTCTGCAGGTGATAAACTCTATTATTATCCCAAAATACATCTACAGGTGTTTGCATTATTAAAATTCTTATATAACAATATCTTTTTATCGCATTTATTTCTAGTGAATTAAACTGAAGGATTATATTAGAAAGCAGGAATACAAAAACATTTCTTGCTGGTTTTGAAGCTTTATACTTTATGCGTTTATTTCAAATGAATATTATAAAAAAAAAAAATAATAATTTGTTGAAAATATTCCCCAGAAAACATGCAAAATACACAACACATTTATATAACAAGAAGAGAGATTGAAAATTTGCTAAATATAATATAGAGATGTAGCAATTTCCAAAATGAGGTAATATTCAATTATGGCCTCTTAAAGAGTGTTTTTTCAGGAATACATTATCTTTAAGGATATCATCCTCCACAAATATCTTGAATTATAAGGTAAAATCATGACTTCTAAACCCAACAAAAGAAATCACAAATAATCACCATAGAACACATTGGTTCTTAAGAACTCTCATTTATTGGATTTGCAGGCCTTTATGATTTTTTGTTTTCTAACAAAAAGATTTTTGCTACCAACAATTTCTGAATTTCCTTTTCCAAAGAAAGAAATATTCTTTAAGTCATAGCATTAGGTTAGACGTGGATACTCCTCTTCATCAATCTACTCAACCTAGTTTCCTGAGGGGT